>NC_030682.2:44738780-44943780 GCF_000004195.4 Xenopus tropicalis | reverse complement strand
GATTTTTTTCGTTGCCGTTACAACTTTTTCGTAAATTGTTGCGTCTTTTTCGTAGCCGCTACGACTTGCGCGAATTGTCGTGACTTTTTCGCAGCCATTACGATTTGCTTGTATATTGTCGCGACTTTTTCGTATTGAGGGCAAACCTTTGCGACTTTGCAGGATTTTGGAAGCCTCCCATAGGACTCAATGGCACTCTGCAGCTCCAACCTGGCCCAAGGAAAGTCTCCCATAGGACTCAATAGCACTCTGCAGCTCCAACCTGGCCCAAGGAAAGTCTCCCATAGGGCTCAATGGCACTCTGCAGCTCCAACCTGGCCCAAGGAAAGTCTCCCATAGGGCTCAATGGCACTCTGCAGCTCCAACCCGGCCCAAGGAAAGTCTCCCATAGGGCTCAATGGCACTCTGCAGCTCCAACCCGGCCCAAGGAAAGTCTCCCATAGGGCTCAATGGCACTCTGCAGCTCCAACCCGGCCCAAGGAAAGCCTCCCATAGGGCTCAATGGCACTCTGCAGCTCCAACCTGGCCCAAGGAAAGTCTCCCATAGGGCTCAATGGCACTCTGCAGCTCCAACCCGGCCCAAGGAAAGCCTCCCATAGGGCTCAATGGCACTCTGCAGCTCCAACCTGGCCCAAGGAAAGTCTCCCATAGGGCTCAATGGCACTCTGCAGCTCCAACCTGGCCCAAGGATGATATCCAAATTTATCTGTCAACCCCTTCGTTAACAGTTGAAACTGAGAGTCAAATCTCTAACTGCCTCCTGGCTATCTCTAACTGGATGAACCAACGCCATCTCAAATTGAACCTAACAAAAACTGAACTAATGATCTTTCCGCCTAAGCCTGGTCCTACCCCCCCCCCTTTTCTATCTCTATTGAAGGCACCCTCATCAACCCTGTCAATTCGGCACGCTGTTTGGGGGTGATCTTTGACTCCAGTCTCTCCTTTTCTGACCAAATTAACTCCACTGTCAAAACCTGTCACTTTTTCTTACGCAATATTGCCAAAATCCGTCCCTTTCTCTCTACTGCAACAGCTAGGCTGCTCATGCATGCCCTCATCCTATCCCGACTGGACTACTGCAACCTGCTATTAACCGGCCTCCCTAACTCCCATCTTTACCCCCTACAATCTATATTAAATACTGCTGCCAGAATTCTCCTCCTCTCATCCAGGAGAGTTCAGGCCCCTCCCCTGCTAAAGGCCTTATCGTGGCTTCCTATCAAACAAAGAATATCCTACAAACTTCTTCTCTTAACTTTCAAAGCCCTCCATTCCTCTGCTCCTCACTACATCTCTTCCCTTGTGTCTCTGTACGTCCCTGGCCGACTCCTTCGTTCCTCGCAGAGCAACCGTTTGGCTGCGCCCCCCACTACTACTGCGGTTTCCCGCCTTAAACCCTTCTCCCTTGCTGCCCCTTACATCTGGAATACCCTCCCTGATTTCCTCCGGAGAGAATCCTCCCCCAGTCTTTTTAAAACCAAACTAAAAGACTACCTTTTGGAGCACTCGCCCAGCACCTGATCTGGGAATCAGCACTTATATTGTACTGTCACCCACTGTGACCTACAGCACTTATATTTGCCTAATTGTGTCTGTAAGTTACCCTCCCATATAGATTGTAAGCTCTACGGGGCAGGGACCTCCATCCTCTTGTTGCCTTTGACTCTTAACTTATTGCAACTGTTACTGTATCTTGTATTTATTTGTATTTATTGTTATACTTTGTATTTATCTATTATTATCTTAATAACCCCCTGTTTGTATTAATGTATTCTACTGTACAGCGCTGCGTACATAAGTAGCGCTTTATAAATAAAAATATACATACATACATACATACAAGGAAAGTCTCCCATAGGGCTCAATGGCACTCTGCAGCTCCAACCTGGCCCAAGGAAAGTCTCCCATAGGGCTCAATGGCACTCTGCAGCTCCAACCTGGCCCAAGGAAAGTCATGATACTGAAGCTTGAATGAATCCGAAACTTTCGAAAAAGTTGCGACAATTCGCGCAAGTCGTAACGCTACGAAAAAGTCGCGACAATTTGTGAAAAAATTATTTAAGCAGTAAATAAACCCAATAGGATTGTTTTTCCTTCAATAACTAATAATTATATCCAGAATGAACCCATATGCTACTTGCTATCTGTGCCATAGAGATTTATGGTGGTACAAATAAGGTTATCCTGCTATTATGTTATCCAGAATGCTTACGTTTTCTGGAATTTGGATCTCCAAACTTACGTCTACTAAAAAAAATTTAAACATTAATTAAACCCAATAGGATTGTTTTGACTCCAACAAACATTAATTATACCTTAGCTGGGATTAAGTACAATGTACTGTTTTATTATTACAAAGAAAAAGCAAATTATTTTTAAAAACTGAAATAATTTGATAAAATGAAGGCTATGGGAGATGGCCTTCCCGGAATTTTGAGCTTTCTAGATAATGGATTTTGGATAATGGTCCCCATACATGTAAAGTTTATTTATTTAATTCAATATTTCTTCATTTAAAAAAGTCAAACAAAAGTTAGTTTCTCTTTTAGGTTCTTTCAAAGTAAACAGTGAGTCATTTGGTAACAGGTGTATCCTGTTAACCAAACAGGGGTATTCTTTTGAACTTTAGATGGACTGCCTTATTATTGGGCATTGATATGTCTACTCAGTGACCTACTGGAAGGTTGGCATCCTAAACTTTCTGCAGTCGCAACCAAACAAACTGTCTGGAAGGGATTTTTTTTTCCTTTACTAAAAAGTGTCGGCTGCTATGAGATATCTATTTTGGGGAACTTACAGTATTTGGAAGAATTCAAGCTGTTCTTATCAGTTGTATATTTGCCCTTTCTACAGGTGCTGTCTATCTACTGCTGACTTTTTAATGCTCGAGAAGATGCCTTTAGCTATTTTACAGCATTAGCACCCTTCAGAACTGGATGCAAAATAGGTGCTATGTAAATGTAAGTAAAAAAGAAAGTGGCATGAATAACATTTATTCCATACTAAGCACCATGCAATCATCCTGGCATCTTTTAATCAAGGTCCCATTTTTACACTACACCAGGAATATCAAACTTATAACACACCAGCTGTTGTGAGGCCCCATTTAACAGCAGGCTGAGGATTCTGGGAGTTCATAGCCTCAGGGTCTACAGTTTCACGTCCCTATAAAACTAATCAAAGACATCATAAAATATGTATTTAATATATACAGAGCATATATTTATATTTAATGTCCATGACACCATTGTATGGCCTACCAATATCACATATTTGTTAGATACAGCAATAGGGCCACCCACTCTGCCCACAAGAGCATTTAAGCCAACTATAGAGATGCTTAAACTGAGAATGCTTTATCCTTTGCTCAACCTAGAAGAATATTTTGAATTTAGTCCAACAATCTGTAGTATTTATTTTTCACTCTGCATGGCCCTGGCCCTAAATAACCTTCAGAATTCACTGTGGGGTGGAGGCACCATGCAGTTTGCTCTCCCTTGGTTAAACAGAGCTGTGTATTTATCCTTTTGCATAGACCACAGGTTCTGCGCTGGGAACAGATGATAGTTTAACACTCTACCTCTGACATGATTATATGTCAAACACACTTCATCAGTGAGTGCATCCAGCCACAGATCTGTGAAGGAAACATACTGCTGTCTTAATGTTGCTGTTATTTATTTTGCGATTTTTTTGTATACGGCTTAGCATTATTGCACTGAATTACACATTACCATCACTTTCTAATTTAAGCTGCGAGAAGAAAAAGTGTTTTTTTTTGTCACTTGCATTTATACAGTCATTTAAAAAATATTTACTTTTCACACGCAGTAAAATGAAAGTATTTTTGCCTAAGGCAACCAGATGCCCTAGTTACATCAGGCCAAACCTGTTTTGTTATGGACCTTCCTTCCCGTTGTCAAATAATAACTATCATTGTGGTAAAAATGTTCCAGGTTTCCCTCGCCCCTTTGTTCCCTCTGCGTGGCCAAGGCTGGATCCCTCAGCACTGTGCTTTTTATGCATCACATCTGCACTATTAGACACTGGGAAGGTGGGCAGGAGGCCTAGTGGCAATACAACTTGTTCGTTTCTTGGCTGCACAGCACTCACCCTGCTGCCCTAACATCCAAACGCATCCAGATCACTGAGGCTTAAATCTGGAGACCTTCTCTTAGCCAGCTTCTCTACTGAGATATATAAAACTAAATACACTCAAGCAAAATGTGTCTAGCTGTTTTTGTTTTTGCTACAGATATTCCATCCCTATTCTTATCTTGTCTTTTAATATTTTGTATTTTTTATGCAAATCAGCTTGATCTATATCCTGCTGTCCAGTTAAGAGCTGGCAAGTAATTGCCCATTTAAGGACTTAATAACCGCTAACAGCTCAAGTTTTCCAAAAATGTTATTTATAACGTATACCTTTTCTCTGCTAGGTAAACGCTGTGCCCCAAGGATAGTTGCAGTTAAATGTAGTTCCTAACTAGAAAATGTAAAATAGTAACATAATTTCTCATCATTGCTTGCTCATTTCAACCTGAGACTAGTGATGAGCGAATCTGTCCCGTTCTGCTTCGCCAAAAAATCTACAAAACTACTGAAGAATTCCCAAAAAGGATACCACATCACAACTTTTTTGACATGACCAAATGTGGCAAATTTTTGCTGCAGTGAATGGCGAAATGCAGAATTCCACAGCAAATCCATGTCTGCACAATAAATTTGCTCATCACTACCTGAGACACATCTTTAGATTAATAACAAGAGGTTTTAGGTTTGGGGGCTTAAAGAATATATTACATCCTTCTAAAGGGGTCTTATTGGCTTTTGTCTAAGTGGTGCCAGCCTATCACTGGCAGTGACTCAGAATGGCAGTGACTGTTCATAATGCATGCTAGATGTGCGGCCTGGTGTGAACATCCAAAGTGGCAGGACAGACAGACCTAGCCCAGGTCACAGTCTTAATCTTAGCCTTACAGGGGCCACTAAGAGAGGACAAACTGCCACCAAGACAAGCCCCAGTCCCTATATTGCCACAATATTGCAGATTTCATTGTACAGATCCACACAGATACCGATAATTGGCCAAAGCTTTTGTAGAGATTCAGCTGAATCTAAAAACTATGGATTAGGCCTACACCTAAAGTAAGTTTCATGCTTGCATTTATCCTCATTTAATGTATTTTTTATTCTCTTCTCTATCTCCCTTCTGCCAAGTGGGCATCCAAGAATTCTACAGCAGACACTTAGGTATGTCACTAGCTTTGGTCTTAGCAGAATAGACATGCAAGGTATGATGGTCACAAGACCTAGGCGTTTGTCAACTTTGTGAAATGGGCACTAACCCATTGTGGACACAGGTGGGAGCAATCTGAACCATGTAAAAAGTTTATAGCATTGAACTTAATGTTGTAAAATGATACTCATACCTATAAATGGTTTCCTGTCAAGTCTGGATGGGCACCAGTGAAAAAGGTCTACAAGGATGGGTTGCCTTTGAATTCTATTAGTTTAGATATACTGTATACGGACTGTCAGAATTACACATTGCATGTGCATTATTGTGTCGGGGTCAATCCCTCTACCAGACAATGTTAATATAGATCCACATTGGGTTATGTATGCACAAGGGGTTTATAGCTTAGAACTTGGGTCCTTTTCATGCCTGCTGGCTTGTTCAGCAGCTGGAATAATGTGCTATTAACTTATAAATCTGTGGCAACAATTCATGCTACCATTGCCTTAATTGAGCTTCTACTGGCCACAGCTACTACTTTATCCCATAGGTTTGGCCATGCTTTAGAAGCATTAAAAAGCGCCTTACTGGAATGTTGGTATATCAAGATACTACCATCAATGATTTGGTATAATTCTATCCCTACTCCATTACCATTTCAGAGAAATGTGCTTTAATAATTGTCATTGTTTATTTAACTACATTTTAGTACAATATTTTATGAAATTCTTATGGTGTTTATTAATTCTTCTTGTTGTTTTTAGACAGTACTTTCACCTCCAGAAATACTAGGCTGTTCAATATCATAGAATTAATAGTATTTGTATATGGCGGTTAAATCCCCAGGATTTCCTCCTTTCAACAGTAAAGAAACTTCAAGTGAGCAAAAGGGAATTTGACAAAGTGAATGCAGATCAGTGCTGGGTGCCAACATACTGAATTCATACGCTACATTAATTCTAAACCTTCCACATGCTCTTCGTATATTATTATTATTCCTCTATGTAGCTCCAACATGACTTGTGCAGCTGGTAAGCTGAGATATTTTGAACAAAAATTATATATTATTCCACAATTGCACAAAAGGCCAAGCTGGCTCTTACGGGCAGCAACAACGACACTATGAAAAGCTGAGCAATGTGACCCCACTGGACTTGTTAATAGCTTTTATTCTTTACAGCTGAAAGTTCAGTCACAGGAAAATGTAACTGTGAAGTGCAACATCTTGGGTTTATCAAGCAGCTCCAGTGGTTTTGATTAATATTGCTTCAGTTTCTTCATTGGTGGAGAATGGAGGGTAATGCCATAAAAATGCATGAAGGTGATTAGATAGCGGAGAGAAATAGATTAATTCTGATATCACATGTGGTGTTTTTTCAACAAAATGTGTTCATACATTATAATAGAATTGGACAAGTGAAAAACGCAGGTTTTTTTACTGCTTTACCATAGCAGTGCGTTTTTACAGCCAGTGGCACCTGCAAATTTGTTTTCTGTGTTCCATTGTACTCTCTAGTGATGAACAAATCTTTCTTGTTTGGCTTTGCCGAAAAACACACAAAACAGCTGAAATAGCAAAAAATATGCAAAATGCAGGTGAGTTTTTGACACGCAACTTTTTTTGATGCAAGGAGGCAGTGCAGCGATAATTGATGGTAAATTTTAATATATCAATGGAGAAAGCACAGCTCATTTATCAACACTGGGCAAATTTACCCATGGGCAGTAACCCATAGCAACAAATAAATGATTTGCTTTTTCAACCAGCTGCAGGTATAAGAATAAATGCATCAGTTTGATTTTGGTTGCCATGGGTTACTGCCCATGGGCATTTTTGCCCAGTATTGATAAATGATCCCCAAAGTGACACTATACAGAGATTGTTTGCTAAAGTTTAAGGTTCACTTTCTAGGGTTTCAATGCCTGATGTGGTCCAGATTCCGTCACTTAGGCCAGCCTAGGGGAGAGCTACTCCCTGCTATCTATTCTTGTTGGGGAATAAGCTGCGCTTACTGACTAGATCTATCTATCTCACTTTCCTATAAAGTGCTATAACAATAATTAACCTGTCACTAACTAAAGCCTCATTTTCAGGGTCCCTGCTCCGCAATGCAGGCTACTTACATTGTGCAGGAGATTTTGTTATTAAACATTTTTACACTATTTCCGATCTCCATTTTGCTTCTATATACATTGAGGATCGAGTTCCCACTACAATCCATGCCTGCTTTGGGTATCCTTTTGCCTTATTCCAATTATCTCTGGTGAGCATATATATTGGATTATTTGAGTGGTTATTACACCTGGCAATATTATTTGTCACAAAGCACTTTTGGGTGTTTGGCTTATTTAGTTATTAAGCTTTTTGCACTAGATTTTGTTTTTGTTTTATTTTTTATGCGTTTCCATCAACTTAATCATGCACAGATAAACCAGATACATGGACATCTACCCAGGAAGTAGGAAATAAGGAATAGTCAGGATTTTAAGCCATAAGGACTAATAACCCTATGGGGCCCTACAAATGCAACATGTGTATATATTGCCAAAGTGCTTAATAAAGGAGCGCTCTGTGTAAGTTTTCATCAGTTCATTTTTGGGTTTAGATCCCCTTTAACACATATCTTGCCTTGATCTTCATATAAGTGTTAAGCCTATTGGCAAACAATGTTGGGTAAATAACATATGCAAAGTGAAACAATTTTTTAGCACTTCTTTCATTGTAATTTTTTTGGTATTTATGATATGGAATACTTTGGTTGCCTGACCTCTAGTGGTATTAGAATACAATTCTCAGTTGATGCAGAGGGTCATCATCGCTTGACATTCCTGATACATAACATAAACACTTGGTACTTCTTGGTACAGCTCTATGATTAAATAGGTTTCGGCACGATTAATAGTAATTGGCTTTTCCATTGTTGTCGCTGTTGCTCCAATTCTCCCATTCTGCTTTAATTGTCCTACTTTTTAATTACAAGAGACAAAAACAGTTCCTTTGTGATTTATAACACCATGATGGCATACATCTTTATTACGGTTCAATAAGACAAACAAGCATTGAACATTAGTGCGAAGATGAGAAAGACCATTTTGTATACAGACACCTTTATTTTCTATACAGGCAGGTAATCTTACTTTGTACAAACATTGCATAAAGCTGTAGTTTGTGCCACTAATGTCTATTATAAGCACAAATAGAAAGGTAATGGCGATTGTATACTGAGCAGATTGAATATTATTCAATATATAGCCTAATACATTCATTGTTTTTAGTGCTCTGTTTGGCAGTAATAATAAGTATCTAATCATTATTCATTTTGTAATATTGTTATCTGTGATGAACTCATTTTACTCTGAGTGCAAATCTATTCGTAAATCGATAGGAATTCTATTGCACTGTAAAGCTACTCAGAATTAACAGCCATTATATGAAAATGGTACTGCATTTTGACAATGGTCTGTTAAGGGGGAGGGAATTAAAGGACAACCGCAGAAACTGCTGTTTTCATATGAACAACAAAATAAGGATCTATTGGAACTTTGTCCCTTCCAGCTGTACGAGGACATCACAAAATAGTTTTAGTTATTTCTTGAACTAAACAGGCCAAACAGGGAAACAGAAGCTACTCCACGTTTGATCCTTGTGAGGTAGATAATGAGATTACCACCAATATCCAACCCCCTCTCTTTACCCTTTATTGTGACAGTTTTGTTAGCAGGAGTCTATTTTGCAGAGGGTTTATCTGTGCACTACTATTGCATTTATCTACCTCACAAGGACAAAAAACAGAGAAGCTTCATTTTCCCTGTTTGCCCTCTTAAGCTCAAGAAATAATAAATAAATAAAAAACCATCATTTTTTGTGATTAAAACAAAAGGCAAAAAGTACGCTCAGTGCAAGCCCTATTGATTGTGCTTATGCTGAACCAGGTGGTATATTGCCCCTTTAAAGGTACTTATTGGCATGGAGAAGGGCTCACTGCTGAATGCACTACTAAGCCACTGCTGTTACTATATACTGTAAGGTTGTCCCTACTGATTTGGCATAGTTCGGACTTGCACCACTTTAGTATACTGTTGACTAACTCTTATCCCTGAATGGAAGTTTAGGTACAAAACAACAGTGCCCGGCATCAGTCTATGGCCGACATAAAGTACAGGGGACGTTTTCACTGGATAAGACACCATAAATCATAGAGCTATTTAAAACTCCAGAAACTGTACTTATCAGCACTTAAACTTATAACTAACCCTCACTCAGGATGACGATATTAAGTATGAGAAGGCATAGTTCTAAGCCTTCAGCTCAGATGTGACCCCGCACTCATGTCTGACTGTGTATATGTGAGACAGCACCACAGATCTCCTTATTCTAGGTACAACTTCAATGGGTTTTATCAACGCTTAGAAGTGAGAAAATATCGTGATACTAATACTGATAAAAAGACACAAAGGATTCTACCATCTGCCATGGCAGCACTCAAGATGGAAGCTGCTTTTCATCAGCAACATCTGAACTTTGAAATAATGGGAATTCAGACTTGGTAGCTTTGTTTTCAAACAGGGCCTTACAAAGTCACTCTTCTGCATAACTCATTATTGGGAAAACACTTGTCTTTTACCTGCAAAATCAATTTCTTTATTAATATATTCAACCTTCCCTCCCGAGTCACTTGCACTCAGAGGCTGGCACTTGTACACTGGCAGCTAGGCTGTAACCCTGAGAATCTTAGAGCTGGAATCTTTCTTCTGTTGTAGAATGGGAATCCAATTGTCATTCTCTAGAGACCGTGCAATCAACAAAATAGCATATTACCGTTCTCAGTTACTACTCCTGCTAATAGAGACATTTTTCCAACAAATGAATCATATCAAAGTCATAATGCTTTGCTTTCTGTGCAAGCGTGGAGCCAAGTAGGCACCAGTTAACAAGCGCACCTTTTCCTTGTTCATTAGCAGAACATTGCTCCGCACTACAGGAAAGGAGGAAAAGATGCTAATTGCAGAACATGAGCTTTATCTTTTTTGGCTAATCTCAGAAAGCAAAGAGAAAGTGACTACAAGTAGGTCATATTACGGTACTCAGAGATATTGATGAAGTATTATTCAGTTAAATAAAACCTCATTATTATATCTTGCTTTATCATGCTTTCAGGAGGTTTTCCCTTGGCTCTGTGACTATTAATGTTCTAATAAACAGAAACATTTCTCAAATATTTACATTTTTTCTCAAAGAAAAATGTTTTTTTTTTTAAAGGTGAAAAATGTTTGTCCTTTGGCATTTACATTTGCGCGTGGCATCTGTATAGTGTTACTTTCCCATAGACATCTGCTGTCAAGCAGTTGTAAGGGATAATTTATGTCCACAAGAACAGTTGCGGTCCCTACTATTTCCCCTCAGTATGTTGTGTATAAAACCACTTTCATTAATGGTACTTGCATAAAAATGTGTGCCCCATCAGTATAGTTGCCCATCTGTATAGTGCGGCTCGGCCCTTGTTGCCTTGTTTTCCAAATTGAGTGCTTCTGCACCTATTGTCACACAGGAACCCTGGAGCTACTGCCACCTCCTGAGTAGGTGCTAGCTCCAAGGTTCCCTTTGCACCTCGCTCCCAATGCCAGAAACAATGCCAGACAGACATCGGTGCAATTGTGTCCGGGTTATGACAAGAGGGTTTATCTGTGCACTACTACTGCGTAGTTGCAGTAATTATGCCCAATTGGATGTTATTGTGCATTTCCCCATTGCGACCACAGTGACACTGGAATTCTGGGAAAAAAAAAACATGCCAAATACAGATAAGCTTGAAATTGCACTTTACCCAGTGCACTTGCAGATGTACATGTGCCCTATAGAGACTTCCTTTGTCTTTTTATCTGTTCACTGATTTTGTATTTTTTTTTTTTTTTTTTTTAAACCTGAAACAAAATTTCCATTGGTTCTAATTTATTTTTGTACCCAGCACCCCTCCATCTAACTGACAGTTGTAGACTTGCGGGGTATATTTTTTTTGTTGCATTTTCATGCTTCAGCCACTGTGGCAGAAGACGTAAGTAATGATGCATTCTAGTGATAGGGTCCTAGGCTCAATTCCAGCCAAGACACACAGCAAACATTTTATGTGCTCCCCCTTTGCTTTCTTGGCATTCCTCCCTGTTCTCTGGTTTCTTCCCATACTTCAAAAACATACAGGCAAGTTAATCAGCTGGGCCTTAGTGACACGTTTAGGGTCCAGCAAATGTTATGTGCGGCCTCAAATGAACAGCAAGCCACAAACTTTGCCATCTCAGGAGCACTCAGGATCTGTAGGTGCAATTCTAACAATCTGTGAATTATAGAGCTGCCACCCTACCTCATCATTCTTTGAGACTACATGAGAGCAGAGAGAGCCAATATTAAGGGGGGCATTTATTAACCTTCGGGTTTCCATGTTTTTTTTAAGTTTTTTTTAAACCACGCCTAAACTCATTTCCTGGAATGTCAGTCATTTATCAAAAGTTCCAAATTGACAAAGCACAAACAAAAAAATTGTGGAAAAAATATGAAAATGCATGCAACAATATGAAAGCGCAACTTTTTTGCATTGTCACACAACTGATAGTGTAAAAAAAACCAAAAACCTCTAAAACCATTCCAGTTGTAAAAGGGACATCGGCCATTGACTTCTAAATGATCTTGACAGGTTTTTGATGGCTTCGATGGCTTTTTCGCATTTGGACTTGTCATGGTTTTGTTGCATAATAAATTTGCAAAAAATTGTGGATTTTTTTGGACAAAATCACAGTTTGGGGCAACAATGCAAGACATGAAAAAAAACAAGTATTAGTAAATGCAGCCCTCGGGGTAAGAAACACTAAAACTACTTTTTTTATTTTTAAAAATTCATCCAAAGTCATTTCCATGATTGTCTGACATTTAATTGAAAATCCAAACTATCCTCAGAATGGGAAAAAGTCGCAGAAACTGCATTTTTAAAATTGTCAGCTGGAAACTCAATTTTTTTAGATTGTCACACAAAATCCAGCGCCAATCTGCCATTGACTTCTACATGATCTCAGCAAGTTTTTGACAAGCTGTCAAAGCAGTTTGAAAATAGAGATGTAGCGAACTGTTCGCCAGCGAACTAATTCGCGCGAACATCGGGTGTTCGCAAGTCCGCAAATTCGCGAACTTTTCGTGATGTTCGCAATTTGGGTTCGCCGGCACCGAAAAAAACGCAAAACTTACGATAACGTTACGAATGCTCCGAAAAAGTCGCAAAACTTACGATAACGTTACGAATGCTCCGAAAAAGTCACAAAACTTACGATAACGTTACGAATGCTCCGAAAAAGTCGCAAAACTTACGATAACTTTACGAAAGCGCCGGAAATTACGAAAAAGTCGCAAAATTACCGATCATTTCGAAAAACGGCGTGTGTCAATTTTTCAGAGAAGTTTTTGCCCTTGATCCCCCTCCTGCATGCCACTGTCCAGGTCGTGGCACCCTTTAAACAACTTTAAAATCAGTTTTCTGGCCAGAAATGGCTTTTCTAGGTTTTAAAGTTCGCCTTCCCATTGAAGTCTATGGGGTTCGCAAAGTTCGCGAATATTCGCAATTTTCGGCGGAAGTTCGCGAACAGGTTCGTGAACTTTTTTTTTGAGGTTCGCTACATCCCTATTTGAAAACATAGTAACTCTCAAAAAAAATTTGCAACTTTTTTTTTAGCTCTAAAAATCTGAATCAGAAAAAAAAATTAGACCGTTTGTAAATACAACCTAAGGGGCACATTTACTAAGATGTGTTTTTTTTTCTGGCCTTGAAACGCAAGATGGTATAAATTCGAATTAACCACGATCATTTCAGTAGTTCGCTAAAATGTCTCGACAATGCTTTTATTGTTCTTACTAAAAAATCGCAATTGCGTTTCAAAAGTCACAAAAATTTTGGGCAGAAAAGTTTGTAAATGCCACGAAAACAGTTCTGGCTTTGAAGCCTTCCATGGACTCAATGGCACTCGACAGATCAAACCTGGTGAAAAGATAGTCCCAATGAAAGTGTTACTAAAGTGTTAATGAATCTGAAATGTTCGTATTCTTTGTGCAAGATACGATTTTTTCGTGGAAATTTACCAAAAACCAAGAAAAATGTGTGGAATTTTAATGAAATTTTCATATACATTCCAAAATGTTCTATAATTTAGAAAAAATACAAATATATCTTAAAATTGTTTAGTAAATGGACCCCTAAGTGTAGTACATACAGATTCCTGCAGTTGAGAAGGTGCAAGCAGACACTTTGATGCTTTTCTGAGTCAAGAAATTATCAGTATAGTACCAATAATATCCTTTCAGCTACAGACAAAATAACATGACTACAATATATTTAGCATTTCTCTTATTTTTCATTTGTTTTAGCTTTCAATGTGTTCACATGAACATACCACATGAAGATGTTTTGATGCACTTGGACGAGGAGTTATTATTCATATATGTTGTATTTATGTTTGCCTCATCCCATGCAAGAAACCTTTTTTGACACCACCAAGCATTTACGTTTCCTGCTGGGCGCAGTTGTTTTATTCTAATTTGCTGCGCAGAAGAAAAGCAGTGCAAATATTCTGTATATTCTGTGAAAAATATCTTTATACCAATGAAGAGTTTGTTTACAGGGAACCAAGCCAGGAAAACTTCTTGTTTAATTTCACTTGCTTAAACATTCTGATTCAATGAAAGGATCCCCTGTATAGATAATGTTATCAGATTTGCACTACACATTTATAACAATTCAAAGTGTCTGTTTTCCTTTTTTTAATTAAAAACATTTATTTCATCTGTTAAAAGGCAGCTCCCTTAAAAATAAAAATAAAAAATCAGTGATGATGACAATTTTCATTTGTCTTCATTTTTTCTTCCTAATTTCATTTTATTTCACATTTTGTGAGAGGCAAAAAAGTCACAAGTTTGCGTTCATTGTTCTACCCGCAGCTGTCTGGAAGAATCTAATCACCGATTGGTTGCTATGGGTTACTGCCCAGGTGCAAAGTTGCCCAGTGTTTACAAATGACCCCCATTTTTTCCCTGGCTGATGCCACCTATGATCCAGCTGCAGACAATAGCCCAATTAAGGGACTATTTAAGACTACCTCCTCCAACAGCCTGTGCTGGATCATTGGCCTTGTTTTCCTGTTCCTAGCTCCTGAATCCTGTGTCTTATATTCTGTATTATGAAGTCCTTGCTCCTGAACCCTGTAAGTCTGTTCCTGTCCTGACCTTGTTCCTCTGGTTTCTGACCCCTGGCCTGGTATTAGATTTACACTTGTCTGCTGCCTACCCACCCATGTTTCATGGTCTCAGTTTGCTTCCTGCCTGCCCTGAACCTGTGCCTGAACTTGGACTTGTTTTCTGCCCTCTGCACAGTCCCTGCTGAGATCTGCTTTGTTAAGTTTTTTGTTATTAAATCTTTTTTATTCAACTCACTTCTTGTCAAGCCTCTGTAATGTTTGCTGCTGGTTAATCAACACATTGGATCCTGTCTGGTAATTCAGTAGGTAGTTGTAACATTGGGGTACAGTTGTCAAAGGGCAGAAAGCAAATTCTTTAGAAAACAAAACATAAAATACTTAAATATGATTTTCTGGTAACTCCTAGGGGCCCATTTACTTACTCACGAACGGGCCAAATGCGTCCGATTGCGTTTTTTTCGTAATGATCGGTATTTTGCGATTTTTTCGGAAAATTATCGCGACTTTTTCGTTACCAATACGATTTTTGCGGAAAAACGCGAGTTTTTCGTAGCCATTCCGAAAGTTGCGATTTTTTCGTAGCGTTAAAACTTGCGCGAAAAGTTGCGCTTTTTTCGTAGCGTTAAAACTTAAAAGGCGCAACGTTTTGCGCAAGTTTTAACACTACGAAAAAATCGCAACTTTTTGCGCAAGTTTTAACGCTACGAAAAAATCGCAACTTTCGGAATGGCTACAAAAAACTCGCATTTTTTGGCACAAATCGTATTGGTAACGAAAAAGTCGCGATAATTTCCGAAAAGTCGTAAAGGCGCCGAAAAAATCGCAAAAAATACGAAAAAATCGCAAAACATTTGTTTCCAATCCGAATTTTTTCCATTCGGACTCGGATTCGACCCATAGTAAATGTGGCCCATATTGTTTAAAAATATATTATGAATCCAAGTAAAATTGAAAGGCCTATTTATTATGCTGTGTGAAAAACTAAAATCAAATTTGCCACACATCGCCAGGCTTCGCCGCGTAAAAACAGTGTAAATGTTTTTCGTATTTTTTTCAACCAGAACTTACATAAAATAAGGGTGCAAAATTTGGTGTTCGGACAGCGAAATTTGCCATTTATTTAACATTTTATATATGAATTTCATTTTACACAGCATAATAAATAGGCCCCTTAAGTCTCTTTCACTTTCTCTGTATATTTGGGGTTGGCAGAGATGCGCAGAGGCTGTACCTGTGTTCAGAGCTCTACATTCATCCTACATTTCTTCACATTTTCACTCTAGCATGTTTATTAAAAATATCACTCATATTAATTAAACAGATTTTTTTTATACATCAATAACAAATCTTCTCTTCACCTCAGTGCTAAAGAACTCAGCTTTCACACCTTTCACACCAAACAAGCCGTCATCTATATTCAGATACAAATGCATATGCTCAGATACAGGAGAAATTAACTAACATTTCAAAACCAGGGAAACCAACCGTAGAGCATTTCTATGTGGGGTCCCATCACAAATCACGGAGCCCTGTACAACAATAAACTGGGGCCCCACCTTACCGGTGCTCCTAATTGCTACAAAAAAAACACACATTGGCGGGCAGGGGCTGTATTGGTTAAAAGAAGTACACACAGGAACCCTTAAATATACTCATATAAGCCTGTGAAAGACATGGCCCAATGAGTGATACTACTGATGTGCACTCATGTTTTTTCCTATAATGCAGTGTTTTTGCCCATAATTCCAGCATTGCTGCACTCATCAGGAGGCCTTTTTCCATCACAATTAGTTCAATTGGGCTCACCCATTGCAATGAAAGGTTTCTAAGTCCAGATGGAGTCATTTCTGTTGTTCAGAATGAGAGTGATGTGCCTATTGAAGCAGAACCCCGAGGAAATCCTGGAGCTCTGTATAAGTAGGGAGAGTAGTCTTACAATAGATAACCAATATGGAATGGTCAATAGGTAGCCAATATACAGTAGAACTGGGTCCATTAAGGAAGGGGAACATAGATCACATGGCGGTAGCAGTTTCACAGCACAGTTATGTTTCCATAGAACACTTAAGAAACAGGGACTGTATAACGTTAAGTGCAGGTTAGTGTTAGAACCAATGTTGCATTATGCACCTGATCAGAGTAGTAAGTAGACAATGTCTGAGCAGATGCAGAGACAGCTCAGCCCCAGCAGAGGAAATGAAACCCCCTCAGGTGTATCTGCCGAAAGAAAAGTAAAAAAACAAAAAACATTTTTTGGAAGATTTAGGGGCTAATTTCTATAGTTTCCTAGTCAGCTTGCTGCCTTTCTTTTAGTGCACTAACATACATATTTATATTATATTTATATTTTGGTTAGAAATCAAAGGTTGGATTCCCCTACCATGCTTAATAGGGCATTGGTAGCTTGTAGGGTATGTTAGAGAAAAAAAGAAACCATCTTGTTTCTTTTCTCTATCTTGTTCATATCATTTAATATTAGAAGGGTTGTGAAATACATTGTATAAGAATGTTTCTTTTTGCTGTTGTAAAAACATTTTGATGAGTCCGCAAACTTGTGAAAAGAGGCATATTGGGTGTGTTGGTCAACTGGGCCTCTTTGCCTGTTCTGTTCTTAGAGATAACAAAGCTAACTACTGATAAGAGTGTTTCAGGACTATAAGACAAACATGCTTTGGGTCATTCAAGGTAGTATCAGCTCATAGACAATTCTCGTTTAAGAATGTCTGGATACTGCCTTCGTACGTACGAATAAAATGTATCTACAATCAAACTGGCCTATTCAACAGTTTTTCCTTGACAGCTTGTTGTATTGTAGTATTCTTTTTAATAATAATCATCAAATGATGAAGTGTAGAAAGGAGTCACCAACATGGCAACACTTAAAGGTACCTGCATTTGTACATTTATTTCATACCATCTTCCCATGACCAAAGCTGAACAGGAACAGGAACAACAGTTCTCAGGACCTGGGATTATCCAGATAAGTGATCTTTCCATAATTTGGATCTCCATACATTAATTCTACTAAGAAGAATTTAAACATTAAAAACCCCTAATAGGATTGTTTTTGCTCCAATAAAGAATAATTACATCTTAGTTGGGATTAAGTACAGGGCAGTGTTTAATTATTACAGAGAAAAAGGAAATAGCCTTCCTGTAACTGGACCTGTCTGAATAACAGGCTTCTGGATAACAGATCCCATACCTGTATTGGTTTCCACAGTAACATTAGTCTTCCGATCCCACCCCCTCAATTTTTTATTCTCTTTGATGCATGGGATCCCAGTGTGATATCCCAACTGCACTGGATTATTTGCACGGCACAATAAACTGATACTGTAATTTCCTCCTCAGCCACATCAACAGCAGGTCTCATGATTATCATGCCATTTCTATTTTTGCCATTTCTTTTTGTTTACTGTTATTTCTTTGAGTGCATCTCAAGGAAGCACACAAAAACCAAAATTATTATTACCCCAAGGATTAAAGAACAGGTTGTTTCCCCATCAATTGTGCCAGATTGTATTCCATGCAAAAAACAAATAGTCGGTGCCAAGTTAGGCTTTTAAAGAGAGCTATAGCAGCAATGCACAACTGGGCAATAAAATTACAACATAAAGAGCATCTTCAGCTAAAATACAAACAAATGCTAAAATGCAGCATGGTTTTCATATGGTATGTTGTTTTGAAATATTCAGCAGTGCAGCTTGAGAACAGTTTCAGCATGTATTTCACAATGGGGCAATGGGGCCTGAAGCAGGATTCCATTTTTTTTACCTCTGTATGTTCAGCTCCCTCTTCATTGTTCATGTTAATAGAGGCATTAAATAAATTTAGCACTCAGCACTTAAGCAGCACCGTGTACACTCTTCTGATGTTGATTACTACAAACCAAGATTGCACAACAATATTCCTATGTTAGAAAACAGCTGGCTGACTTCCATAGTGATGGGGTTTGACCTGGGGAGAGCAATGAAAGAGTTTTATGATAGACTCATATACACTTTGGGGAATAGTTCTCAGTAGGATTTCTGTAAGTGTTCAATAAAGAGAGAGAATTAAGAAGACTGAATGCACATTTTGCCTGTTGGGGGTCTAACTTCCTCACATTTTGGCCACACACTACAATAGTTCTTGGTCAACTATTCAGACAAATGTCAGTTTATGCCATTTAATACATTATCTATATGAAAACCGTGGCACAAAACCATCTTTGTGTTTCACTGTTATAAAGTCTTTTGATGCTATTAGATTGACATAGTAGATCTAAAACTGAACTCTTCAGTTGTTCTGAATAGACCTCTGCTACAGTATCTATGGTATCTCCTACTTACACAAAGTCAACCCTGAACTGACAGATAAAAGGTTTCAGTGCAAAAGGGGGACTTGCTATACTTGTATGTGCGAACCTGTCATTTAAATATTGAATAAACCCAATAGGATTGTTTTGCCTCCAATTAGGATTAATTATATCTTAGTTGGGATCAAGTACAAGGTACTGTTTTATTATTACTGAGAAAAAGGACAGCATTTTTAAAAATTATTATTATTTTCTTATAAGTCTATGGGAGATGGCCTTCCTGTAATTTGGAACTTTCTGGATAACAGGATTCCAGATAAGGGATCCCATACCTGTATTCATGATTTTCCATAAAAACAACCCTTACCAAAAGGGAAAAAAAAAATACGGTGTAAACTGTGTGCTATAGGATTGAATTACATACCAAATATATCTGAAATCCTAGTATGGAAGTGGAGTTGTTGCATTGAATGCCACCTCTAATTTTTCTAATGTCTGGTTTGTTGTCTGCTTCTCTCTTGTTGCTTATATTTTGGTAATAAAAGGGCACTAATCCCTTTAAGAACAAATGGGGGTGTATTTATTAATATTGGAAACAAACCGGTGATGTTGCCCATAGCAACCAAATAGATCTTTGTTTTTCTTTTCTGACTAGTAGGCGACCATCCACTAATATCTGATTAGTTGCTACAGGCAACATCGCCAGTAATGTTTGTCTCCATTGTTAATTAATATGTCCCATGGTGTAGTGGCTGTCCCCTCTATACCCTTGCACCCTGCTGCAACTATAACTATTTATTGTTGGGAATAAATTGTTGGGGCCAAGGGAAAATTGTTAGCAAAGGTCAGGTGGTACCTTAACTCTAGACAAAGAACCCTGGTTAACCTGATGAATCCTAGTAAAGGTAAAAGGATTCATGCTTCATACAGATAGAAAATACCAACCCTACCTGCCCATACAGCTCCTCTGTGTGCTTGGCCAGCTTGGCCCACCTCTGCACGTTCCTATATCTATGTTTGTGTGAATATATTGCACTTAATTGTAGTTAACACAAACAATGACTATTGCTCTTCTTACTGGGGGATATTGCTGGCTTGGGCTGTGCATAGATATTAAGGAGTAATATTTGTAATATTTGCAGTATCAAGGGTCAATTTCAATTCCATGCGTGAATCTCAATATTTGCTCCAAAAGAAACAAAGGACTGCAAAATGCTAAAATCTGCACAATTTTTTTTAACCCAAAACAAAAAATGATTCCCAATTATTTCCCAAAGTTCCACTGTACTTGCTTCAGCCTCAGTCAGGCTCAATCAGAATTGGAGGAGCAGCCCTGCTCTTTGTCATGGCGGTATAGGGATACCTTGTGCCGGGACATGCTGCCCTTGTGTCCCATACACTAGAGTAGTTACAAACAGAAAACTGGCACATTGTGTTAAATGTAAATGAATGTAATTATCTGCAAATGCTTTGTATATAGAGCTCAATTCTGAGCTTAGTTTGGCACCTAGTGCTGTGGTTTGCAATTGTATAGCAAACGTAGACATTTTAGTTTTAAAACTAAGCTTTTTTTTTAAGTTGGTTCAATAAATAACCGTATACAGTGTTATTTTGTTTTTATTTTAAATGAGCAAAATTATAATAAATATTAATGGGATAAACACATAATTAGTTTTTCAAAAATGTACACTCCACAATGATATTACCAGTAAAGCAGAATAATAAATGAATAATAAATTCAAGCCCTGCAGACCATAAAAAACCTCATCATATGGGAGAACCAGATGCAGTCTTTCTGCTAGTCAGTGTTCACACCAGTCTCTCACTGTTCTCTCATAACCTTGCCATCCGCCTTTCCAACACAATCTCAAACTGGGAAGAACCGCAGCTACTGTCTCATTTCACTTTACACCCTTTATACCGTAGCTTGCAAATATCTAGGAGTCCCAATTAGGTCACAATATTATTTTCTTCTGGGTTCTAAATCCCATTCTTTTGTTATATGATGTGCAATCATTTGGAGGTTTTAATTAGAATTCATCTTACAACACATCCGCAGTTGTAGTCTGTGCTTATTAGCATCGCCCCAGCACAGAACAGACCTTGCAGAATTAGTTTATGAAAGTCCACAATGCACTGCACTCTGCTGTCACTACATATTTTTCCTTCTGCACCACCTTGTTTTAGTGAACAGATGCAAAGGAAGCCCTCTGCTCAATTATGCAAATCAAAAGTCTGGTTTCTATGCAAAATACTGACATTGCCTTTGATGCACTCCTGTTTGTCTCCAAAAGAATTTCATTCTTTAAAAATGTTCAGCACATATTACATTGGTGATTAGAAGCATCACTGTAATTCTAATGGATGGAAATTTCTGTCCTTATACAACTGATACCTGGGGGAGGGCTGAATTTGCAAAATGACCAGTTTAGAAATGAATGGCACAATTACCTTAGCAGGGCATAAAAGTGTTGTCTGTCCAAATGTTACTTGAATTGAACCCCCAGTAAACTCCAACATTGTATGTAGGAATGGCAGATGTAGTCTGGCAACATTAGAAATGTTTTGTAAGCTTGACAGGGCCTTCAGCTTATTTGGTAAAACTGGATTCTGCCTGTTCTGTTTTACTTGGTCATTTGGTGTAATTGGACAATTGCCGCTGGAGACATGAAACATGAGTTTACCCCAAATATCACCCTAACTGATCTTTAAACTGTGCATTATTCAGGACTATCCATTACAGTGACCAGCCTTTAGGCTGGCCTAACTAGCAACTGTTGTGTATCCCTATCACATGTATGTGCAGGGGTTATATTTTTATTACCTGTGTTGTTTAATTTACTGACTATTTACAGAATAATCCAAAGCAAATACACAGGGAGCATCTATCTGCCTCCCCCTCCCGCTCTCAAGAATACAATTGCAAATGCAGGCAGCACTATATTCATGGGAATGGCCACTGGGACCTATTCATTTGTGTCAATTCTTGCACAATGCCTTCTGTGTCATACATCGGCCCTTCATTTTCTAAACATTTTAGATTAGAAAAAACTATATTCAGTCAGATATTCATGGGACATTTTTGCAAGGAATACTATTTCTGATTTTCTACACCAGTGGGTCAGGGGCAACATGTTGCCCACAAAGTTCTTGGATGTTGCTCCCAGTGTCCTCAAAGTAGGTGCTTGAATTCCTGGCTTGGAGGCAAGTTTTGGTTGCATAAAACCAGATGCATTGCCAAACAGAGCCTCCTGTAGGCTGCCAGTACAACATAGTGGCTACCAAATAACCAATCACCGTCCTTATTTGTTAACCCCAGGTACATTTTTTCATGCTTGTGTTGCTCCCCAAGTCTTCTTACATTTAAATGTAGCTCACAGGTACAAATCAGACAGTGTTTTGAGTTTTTTTCTCATTTAGCTACATGCATATATGTGCTGGCCAGAAGCCTGAGATGTCAGAGGACAGAACACTTGAACACATTGTCTGCATTGCAAAAAACTACTGCTCATAATATTTAGCACAACCTACAGTGACTTGTCATCAGCCAGGGGAGACCAGTGCTCCCATTTCTGAAATCAAATTCATTTTATTGGGGAAGAGAAGAAGCAATGTAAGTATTATGTTAAACCTTAGGGAAAAGTGGTATAAATTCCTCTTGAATGCAGTCATATCACATGGTCATAATATTCATTTTTTATAGAATAATTAACTATGTTTGCAGGGTAAAATATATAAATAATAAATGATGGCTGGGATTCACAGGTAATTTGAAACAAAGGGCTTTATTGAGTATTACTTTATTTATAGTTTTAGAAAATATAGTACGGGTATAAGTTCTGTTATCCAGAAACTCATTTTCTAGAAAACCTGCAGTGCCAGTCATCACAGGGTTTTAACTGCATTATTCCAACACGATAAGTTTATCTTCTGTAATAACAACAATAATAATAATTAGAATGATCTATAAGCCTTTACTGATCCAAAACTACTTATACCTTTTTATGTTTATACATGTTTTATTATGATTACAAACTACATTTTGCTGTGATATATCTTGAACAGACAAATGATTTTTAGAGATGTCAATGTTTCCCTTAATATGCCATAGAGCTATTAAATGTATTGCTATGTGCCAATAAAAGGACAATGGGAAGTACTTTTTAAGTGTTACTTTTTACGTATTTCTTTAAAAGAATGGTAAAGGTATGGGACCTGTTATCTAGAATGCTCGGGACCTGGGGTTTTCCGGATAATGGATCTTTCTGTAATTTGGATCTCTAGAACTTAAGTTTGTTAAAATAGGATTTGGGGTTTTGGGATAGGGTTTTGCCTCCAATAAGAATTCATTAAATCTTAGATGGGATCAAGTACAAGGTACTGTTTTATTATTACAGAGAAAAAGGAAAAAAATTGAATTAATTGCTTATAATGGAGTCTATGGGAGATGGCCTTTCCATAATTCGGAACTTTCTGGATAAGGGATCCCATACCTGTACTAATCTAACATGGAGTTCTTATGGCAAGAACAAAGGAACAAGCAAAGAGAGCACAGGAGGGCCATGGCTGCAGACAGAATATTGAAATTATTGTACATTAAACTGATCAGAAAATCTGTAAAAGAAAACATGTGGGAGCAAGTAGCCGAGTTGAATAGTAGGAAAAGATCACATACATTTGTAGTAGGAAGAAAGGATGTGAAGTGAGATGATGCTTATTGAAAATATGGATTCAGAAGCTACCATATTCCCAACTTCACATAACACCCCACTCACAGATGGCCAAGAGACATATAGGACTGTAATTTTGCAGATGACGAGAATAGCTCAATAAGAGAAGTACAGTATAGGATACTAGGGATGCACCAAACCACTATTTCGGGATTTGGCCGAACCCCGAATCCTTCGTGAAAGATTTGGCCAAATACCGAACTGAATCCGAATCCTAATTTACATATGTGAATCAAGCTACCAAATGGACCGAAAAATGTTCACCTTTTTCTTGCGTTTATGTGACGAAAAGTCACATCATTTTAAGGATTCGGATTCAGTTCGGCCAGGACCATGGATTCAGTCAAATCTGAATCTTGACGATAAAGGCTGAATCTTGGCCAAATCCTGAACTGAATTCTGGATTCTGTGCATGCCTACAGGATACCCTTGTGTAGCACAGATAAGCACTTAACCACTTTTTATTTTTTAAATATTCTTTATTTTTGATTTTTCAAGAATAAAAGGGGTACAGAAAAAAGAAGGGGGAGGGGGTGCACTTAACCACTTTTAACAATGGGATGTTGTGATAGTAGATTCTATTAATGCCTGTGGCTTGGATTATGGCTTGAACAAGCATAATATCCAAGGCTATTGTGATCTCAACAACTACAGTTAGTTTAGCATAGGTATTGGTGTATATATAGACATAGATGTATGAGAATGTGTGTGTATATATATGTAAATCTCAAGCAGCCGCACTCAAATCCGGACTGGTTTATCAGCCGTGGGCGCAGGGTCAAAATAGCATACAAACTTTTTAAAAGAACCCGCACTGCAAGTTGCAGTGAATCAAGTCATTTTTATTTAGTGCATCTGTACATCCACTTTAGGACCTTTTCTCAGCCCAGTGATCTTCCCTGAACAGATGCAATGAGTATACTGCGATCAACTATATCTGCCTAGCAGGGCCACAAAAGGCATCTCCTCTGGGGAAGAGGCATATAAACTGTGGTCCCAGTAGGTACATTTCTACTTACATGGTAGTTTTGTTGCCACAAAATAATTATTTTATTTGATTGCTCTGAGTGTGAAACTTATTTAGTGACAAGACCTTCAAAATGAACCTGCTACCTGCTATCTGAAATAGCATATTCAATGTCTGAATCTTTATTTACATATTACATTTCCAAATTCAAATAGTGCAGCTTGGTTTTGCAAATCAGTCAGCTTTTTCTAGCAAAGGAAAGGGATAACATCAAGCATAAATCTGATTTGATAAATTGGTGTCAAATAAATGCATTGTCAATATTCCCAAGATACAGAGCCCGTCAAAACAAACAGATGTGCCACCTACATATAACATTTGTACATTCACATCAAAGACTACTGGGTGGAGCAATATAAACAGAACTTGAATACAATAAGTTACTTCGATGTTAAACATTAGATTCTAGAGAATATCTCATTCCCTGTAGAAAACAAAGTTCAAGAGCTTCCAGATTGTTTTGTTTTGTTGCTTGGCACATCAAAATCTTTACCTGGTTAAAAATAGGAGAAAGTGATTTCTCACTTCTAATAACGTAAGTAATTCCCAAAGGGGACAGTGATACATAACATAATCTGCAAGGTCATCATATTGTTCTTTATTTAAGAAAGTAAACTAATTAGCCGTCAGCACAAAGACAGCATATTTAAATGTTGTTTAAATTATGGTTCTCTAAATGATACTTTAAACATGTTTCTAGTAAATGTGCTATTTAACCCTATTTGACAGTGTTTAAAGGCAAATACCTTAAATAAAAGTGTGCCTGAATTATATACTAATGGGGCACAGTTGAATAATTACCAGTGGAGCCTCAAACCACACCCTAGGCATATATTAGAACATTTAAAACATATCTTATTACATTGTGCAGGATATGTGTATTGTTATATTACTGTACTTTTGGTCACTGAGATTATAGTGTAGGGCAGGTTTACCCATCTGTCCACATTTTGTTTTTTTTTGCCTTCTTTTGAAAAACACAAATCCTCAACATATAGGAAAAGGCAGATGTGGAAGAACTTATCTTCTACAGATTTGTCTGTTGTTCTTCTGCAACATTTCTTGCCAATTTCTCATGCCAAGCCTGAGCCTATTTCTTCATCTATCTCGGTTTCAGGTGTCAGCTCTCTGAAGAGTTACAATGTGCCATTGTGATTGGATTAGTGGAAGGGCTAACATGCTGAGGACTTCCCATACCAGTCAGTTGAACTGAAGAAGCTGCTCGGATGAGTAGTGAAACATTTGATTACTTAGCAAGTCCAGTTGCTTTAGAGTTACTAATACTAGATATACCATGACTTTGATGTATGAAAATCTTCACAGTCATCTATCTGTCCTATTTCTCTTGCTTGACCTTAACACTAAAAAAGTGTAGAGCAGCTCTCACTATATCAAGATTTAGCCCACACTTAAGTGGGAGGTTAGACAAGGTAGCCTAAGGCCTAACAACGCTCTTACAAATTTAGGCTATAGCTCAATGAAGATCCTGTCTAAAAGTGTCATTCCTTATTGGTATAACATTGTCTTTACATGCTATTTATAATAGTGACTTAAAAGCATTTGCTCAATGCTTTTACATTCCCTAACTGATCCTCCATTATCCTCTATGAGGGGCAGCCATATTTGTGCAGCAGGAGTCCTTTAGCATTAGAAGCTATAACTGACAGGCTGAGAAGGGACAGTCAGGTTGGGACAATAGTCAGGTTTAGGCACTTCAAGTAACAATAACTTACAAAAGCAGCCCTGTCAGTGAAAAATGATCAACATGACCTATAGGTAATGATTATTGTACATTCATATTTAGAATTTTTTTTTTTAGAGTCAGAATCACTTTAAAGTCACTATCGATATATTGTTTATAAACTTCTGGTCACAGTGACTACATGTGATAATTTATTAAATCCCACAGAAACACATTTTGCAAGCTGAGAAGACCAAACTGTGGCTAAGAAAGCACATCCATGTGCACTGAAGGTGACCACACATACACAGTTATGGTTGAACGCTACAACTAATTTGGTATTACCGTCTAACCATCAGTGCATGTACAGCCACCTCGGCAAACAGTTTGTATAGAATAGACCATTCTCTTGTTCCATCAAACTGAGTCTGTCTAACCTGAAAATCTGTTCATTTGTTGCCTCTTATCAGGAAATGTCATACATATGCCTCAGCAGACCAGAAGAGAGGGGCAGCAGTACTCACACTCACACTTCTATTCAGTTCCATTCATTCAAATCATCAGCCCAACCAGCAAATCAGTGCTCTCTGGCTTTCCATAGGGACTGCCAAATTAGCCAATGCCCAGTAATTACATTCAAACAGCCTGTGTATAGAATTGCAGTGTTCTTATCTCATCTTCACTGCGTGTGTTTTTTTATTAATCTGTTTGTATTGCTGGCAAAAAAATAAATACACAAGAAGGGAGAAGTATGATTGGCTTCTACTGATTAATTTCATATTTGCTACCATTAAACTAGATCTTGGAAAACATCCAGAGAACAGTTGCAGTAATTCCTCTTGTGTGATTAACTAGTGCACAGGTAAAATTTTATGTATAAAAGTAGTAATAAAAGTCTGAAAATAAAAGGACTGAACAGACAATTTCAAGTGCAATAAAAAAATCACTATTGGATAAAGTAATTCAATAAATTATTATAATCATTTTATGAGCAGGTGTTGATACTCACTTCAGAAATTAATGTACTCCAAAATTATCCTGTAAATGAAATTTACATAAAGAAATATGTTTTTGAAGGAAGCAAAGCATACACTGCGGGGGTTTCAAATGACAAAAATGTTATTTAGAAAAATAAGGAATACAGTTACTTAATCCAAATTGCCTCTATCGGTACGCAGGGCTAGGTTATTCATTCAAAGTACTTACTTTTCTTAAATCAACAAATGAGGCATTTACCAATACCTGAGACAGACTTTTTTTTTTACCATTTTAAAAGCTGGCCTAGAGTTTCCCACATGTAACCTGTTGATTTATCAAATGCCAAATGGGAATTCCTATCCTTTCCTTTGTTCTTGATCAACTTATCTTATTTATTTCACCAATGTGCTCATTTAGACCAATTTGATCAAATTCTTTATTTACCATTGTTTAAGCAATTCTGTGAGTCCAAGAACCCACGGAGTGAGTTACACGCCCGTGACAGACCTATCCTATCACGGGCATGTAACCGCTCTGAAAATTTTTTGTTATTTTTTTTATTGTGGAAAGCCTTTTCGTAGCAGTTATTCGCCCACGATAGCAGGAATCTAACTCACTCCTTGGGTTCTTACCCTAAGGTATCAAATCCCACAGTTTAGGAAACTCTAAAAAACCAGTATCCTGTAGATGAGATAATTATTGATAAAATATCAATACTGACTGAATCTGTTTTCTGTGATGAATGACTAATATGCATTAATCCATATTAAGCTGATCATATTATGGACAAAATTGTTGTGATAATAACATATTGATTTCTATGAATTATTAGAAATCAATTATTGCATAATTATTATTAGTAAATCTGTGTTTAGTTTAACAAATTACAGTGAGGCTATCACAGAGTTGTGTCCTGAAGAAGGGCAATAGGGTATGAGGCATTTTGATGTGATACATATCACCTCATGGCTCTCAACCTATGTGTTTATAAGGGATATCATAATACAGTCAGTACAACATAATGTGCTTTCCACTACTGTCAAACTAAACTGACCCATTGTTATCCATGGCATTGTAATCTTCAATCAGAAAACCTTTTATTTTAAAGTGTTAAAGGCACAGAGACATAAAAAATGATGGTCTTTTAAAATAATTAAAATCTAATGTACCACTGCCCTGTGCTGGTAAAACTGGAGTGTATGCTTCAGAAAGACTATTATAGTTTATATTAATAAGCTGCTGTGTAGCCATAGGGGCAGCCATTCAAGTTGAATTAGGCCTAAATGGCACAGGTTACATAGCAGATAGCAGAATAGATTTCTACAGAATTTTTCCTGTCCTATGTAATTTGTGCCTTTTCTCCTTTTTTCAGACTGAGTGGCTGCCCCCTTGGCTAAACAGAAGGTTATTTATATAAACTAAAGTAGTGTTTCCCAAGCAAACACACTAGGTTTTTCCAGCATAGAACAGCATTACATTATATTTTAAAGAGATACATTCCCTATCTGATCCCCCATGTCCCTCTATAAGGGGGCTGCCATATCTGTGCAGCAGGAGGCCGTTAGCATTGGAAGCTATAACTGACAGGCTGAGTCAGGTTGCCAAAACAGTCAGGTTTAGGAACTTCAAGTAACAATTACTTACAAAAGCAGCAGATAATCAGCTTGAAAAAGGAACTAAAATGTTCTGAAAGCTTGCTATGGTTATCTTAGTTAGCCAATAAAGGTATCACCTTTATACCACTTTTGTTATTTTTTATTTCAAAAGGGTTACCCTGTAAACATTTTTGACTGGCTAACATGGTACATCACCTTTTCCTGCATTTACAAAAGCAACGAAATATGATCAATATGACCTTTTAATGTACAATTATATTTCGAAGAGTATATTTTTAGTGTCACTATCACTTTAATTACTTTTAAACACTTTTTAAAGCATTTATAGCAAAAAATTACATTTTAAAAGGGCCAATTTAAATTGTCCAAGGGCTGCGTGTAAATACTGACCAATTTTTAAACATTTTTAGGCCCTTGATGCACATTTGTTTATATTTTGACCACTGCATTACATTTTATAGAAGACATATACAGTATATATAAAAAGCACGAGTTGAGGAGAGCACCCCAGCTTGGAAGGCACTCATGTAGGGGGAGCTATTACCATCTGCTGAGTGTATCAAACTTCAGGACCAGTTTTTAACAGCGACTTGGCCTCTTAACACTGCAGGGGAGGGTGGTGCCACCTCAGGGAGAAGAAGAACACAGTTTGCTTCTGGTAAGTACATGTATAATTGGCTTTACATAGTGATTAGTGATGAGCGAATCTGTCCCGTTTTGCTTCACCAAAGAATTTGCAAAACTGATGAAAAATTCACAACTGCGAAAAAATCACTAAACACATTCAATAGCCTACTTTTTTTACATGTGACATTTTGTATACGCAACAAATTTTTACACATGCAACATTTTTTATGAGCAATTTTCAAAGTCAATGGGTATTTTTTCTCACTCCGAATGCATGAAAATCAATGGGCGTTATTTTGCTGCAACTTTTTTGCCTCAGGAACATTTTTCTTTTGTTGACTTTTTTTGTTTTGGTAACTTTTTTCTCTCTGCAATTTTTTTTCCAGCAAATTGTTATTCCGCAGTTTGTAACCAGTTTGATTCCCTCTCTGTAATTTATCCCTTTTAGAGTTGTCAGCAATCTACAGTGTAGTGATTGCATGAAATGGATATATTTCACATAGGAGAAGCAATTCTGTATAACACATACAGTTCAGGCACACTTGGTTCTGAAAACCATTAACCCATGAAGGTTTTGTTTATCAGGTGATTAAAGGAATACTGTTGTGGGAAAACATGTTTTTTTAAAAACACATCAGTTAATAGAGCTTCTCCTGCAGAATCCTGCATTGAAATCTGTTTTTCAAAAACACTAACAGGTTTTTTTATATTTCATTTTGAAATTTCACATGGGGCTGGCCATATTCTTTATTTCCCAGGGTGCCACAGCCATGTGACTCATGCTCTGATAAACTTCAGTTACACTTTACTGCTGAGCTGCAAGTTGGAGTGATATCACCCCCCTCCCAGCAGCCGATCAGCAGAACAATGGGAAGGGAGCAAGATAGCAGCTCCCAGTAGATATCAGAATAGCACTCAATAGTAAGAAATCCAAGTCCAGCTTGGGACTCTTCCAATTACATGGGAATAGGAGAAACAATAGGTTACCTGAAAGCAGTTCTAATGTGTAGCGCTGGCTCCTTCTGAAAGCTCAGACTCAGGCACAATGCACTGAGATACAACACACCAATATTACAACTAAAAAAAAATACATTTGTTGGTTCAAGAATAACATTTTAAATGGTAGAGTGAATTATTTGCTATGTAAACAGTGTAATTTAAAAATAAAAAGTATACCCTAAAAATCATGACAGTATCCCTTTAACATTTACACAATAAGCCATTCAATTAAATGTTAATGTTTTTTTTCTGCTGTGCCGTTATTGAAAGGTAAAAGAAAGTAGTTATCAAATCACACAAAATGACACACAAATTACACTTCACGCTGGCTAGTTTTTACTATTTAATTATAACTTCAATAGTAATACAGGTATCGGACCCCTTATCCGGAAACCCATTATCCAGAAGGCTCCGAATTACGGAAAGCCTGTCTCCCATAGACTCCATTATAATCAAATAATTAGGATTTTTAAAATTGATTTCCTTTTTCTCTGTAATAATAAAACTGTACCTTGTATTTGATCCCAACTAAGATATAATTAATCCTTATTGGATGCAAAACAATCCTATTGGATTTAATTAATGTTTTATTGATTTTTTAGTAGACTTAAGGTATGAAGATCCAAATTACGGAAAGACCCCTTATCCAGAATACCCTTGGTCCCGAGCATTCTGGATAACGGGTCCTATACCTGTACTTTCATATGTTTTATTTACATTTTGTTTAATTTCTATTACTTCGAATTAATGAAGGACAGTTTCTGCAAGCAGGCATTAAGTACAGGGCTTGTTCCTTGCGCATCCCTTCACTCTCAGGTGCAACTCAGTACATATACTGAAGTTCCCAGAAAAGTGTGAGCAATGGGCATTCATTGTGGGCAATAATGCTACACACCATTAGTAAATATGTGTGAAATGTTTAACAAACACTGATTTCCACCCTGTGTTTATTTGATTCATATAAGGATATACACTTTTTTCTAGAATAGATTCTCCCATATAGCTTAGCCAGCAGAGACATCTAATATATAGTGATGGGCGAAATGTTTCGCCAGGCATGGTGTCGCGGCAATTTTTTTTTTTTGCTGTGCGACAATTCTTTTGATGCAGGCGACAATTTTCCCTGCAAATTTTTTCATCCGTTTTTTCATCCGAATTGCCGCGTGCGTCAAAAGAATTGTCGCGGGTGTCAGAAGAATTGTCGCTCATCACAAGAATTGTCACGGGCTTGCAAAAGAATTGTCGTACGTCATAAGAATTGTCGCGGGCAACAAATTTTTTTTGACGCACAACATTTTCTCCATTTTGCGAATCTTTTGAAAGATTTGCAAACTTTTCGGCAAAGCGAAACGGGACAGATTCACTCATCACTACTAATATATAAATATCTTGGTGACAGCATTAAGGGCAAGGTGCTCACCCCTGCTTGTTTCTGCACATGTTGGCTTGGGTGTAGAATTTTGTAGAGTAATCTCACCGAAATCTACTCCATGTGTCTGCACCCAGGTTGATGACTTGCCTGAAGGTGCAGAACCAACATGGAACAGAAGTGAGCAGTCAGGTTGCCAATAAACAGCCTGATCTGACCATAGCCCAAATGTTCATGTTTACTTATTACTAGTACAGTGGGTGAGAGTGCTGTATAAGTTGCACTATTGTAGGGAGCACAGATGGTAAAAGGACCACTATACATGGCATTGCGACTGCTGTAATTGTCATTTTGGCAAACAAGGACAAAGTTGCTGTTGTTTTGTCACTGCAAGTCAGTTGCATAAATAAAAACTATAAAAAAAAACCTGCTGATAAACATAAAATATGTGTTGCTGTCTATTAGTGAACTCACAAGCTAGCTCAGCTACAACATCCCTTGCAAAACAAAAGCCAATGCACTCATACTAAGGAAATATGCAGACAGTAGTAGCCATGAATCAGGTGAATGACATCTTATGGGTGGGTTTTGGGGATTTCATGGCAAGCTTTGGCCCTACCAACCCCCACATGCTTCAGCATTTAATGCATTCAAATAGTTGGCTAATGAAGCCAATAATGTCAATGAAAAATGTTTCAGTTGGGTCAGGGAAAATGTATCTATTGACAAAAGTCTCCCATTAAAAAACTTTCTTTAGTTTACTCATAAGCAAGATAAGGGGGTATCACTGCATCTAGTGTTCCACTAACAATACAGTACAGAATAGTACAATTACAGGATCTATTGGGAGAATATAATATTTTGTATTAAAAAATCCATTTATGGGGGAGAACTGAAGGAAAAACAGATGGACATATAAAACTGTTAAACTGTATGGTTGCTCAAGGTTATGCAACTCCAAACTAAAATAAAGGGCTAATGTATCACCTCAGTGGGCCAAGTCTGTCTCTAAATCTGCCAGATATTCTTTACTTCAAGGGGACTGAGGGGACTAATGATGGAATTGCATATTATAACATAGATGTGGCCAAAGCCATAACACCTTTGAGAGCCAAAAACTACATCATTATTAAATTCAAGGCCCATAAAATGACAACAGCATTAGATGTTGTTCAATTTTTTGGATTTTATAAATAAAAAATTTAACATCGCTAATACAGAGGTTGTCATTTATTCATAAAAATCTACCGGAGCCCAGGAATAGTTCATATCCTGATATGATCTACGTTTATGGCAATTTAATCAAATTAGAAGCTGTGGAACCACCAGGAGTTCCAGACCCTATAATAATTACACAGACTACAATTTGGAATAGTGAAGACTTGCCGTAAAAGTAATAGCTTCTTGTTTTCACATGAACAAGCTGCTACTTAATTTTTAAATAAAATCATCCATTAGGGGACACAGGACTTTATAACCCTGTAATTATTTTAGCATTTAAAATAAGACAACAAAGTGTAATTAGACTTTGCATTAAGAAGAAGATGAAATAGTTGAGAATCTCATCTCAGTTCAGTTTTGCAAACAGCAATATTCTAAGGGGGTGATTTATCAATGGTCGAGTTTGATTTTTTTTTCCTAGATTCAAGTTTTGTTTGTGCTTAAAAAACTCGAATTCAAGTTATGGTTAGAAAACTTGAATGTCTGGTATTTATTAAGTGCAAAAAAGCTTGAATCATGAATGTAAAAATTCACCATCTAAAAGCTTTCAAGTTTCTATAGAAGACAATGGGAGTTGCCATAGTTCTCAAATTCAATCAGGGAAGTTGAGTGCTGTAGAGTCCCTGGCTGCATACCTATAGGGGCACATTTACTAATCCACGAATCCGAATCCCAAATGGGAAAAAATCGGATTGGAAACATAAATTTTGCGACTTTTTCGTCACCATCGCGTTTTTTTTTCGTATTTTGCACGATATTTTCGTCGCCGTCACGACTTTATCGTATTTTGTGCAACTTTTTCGTCGCCGTCGTGATTTTTTCATTGAGCAAATGTAAACGGCGGAAAAACCAATCCGATTTTTTCGCAACAGTGACGAAAAAGTTGCGGAAAATATACAATAAAGTCGTAACGGCAATGAAAAATCATGGGACACACGAAAAAAACGCGGGACATACCAAAAAATCACGACGGCGATGAAAAAGTTGCAAAAATACCGGTCATTATGAAAAAACGCGTTTGGGCGCTTTCGGTCCGTTCGTGGATTAGTAAATGTGCCCCATAGTGTTATGTTCTCTTCCTCCTTTCCATAAACTATATACGCAATCTCTTCCTCCTTGTCCATAAAATATAAATCCCTTGCTGTGCAATACCACTAATTGTACTGAGAAGTTTCTGAGACCCAGGTCTTTTCTACTGGCTTTAGTGCCAATAGTTTTTTTAGATGTGACAGTGTGCTGTTTCTATTTTCTTTATACCAAACAGACCCCAGTACAGAACAGAGCAAATAGAGCTGAGCAGTGTCCACCAAGTACTGCATGTTCTCTAGGATGCTCTCCAAAGCATAGGACCAGGTGCCCAGGAAAATTTCAGTGCAGATATAGGCTTATATAAGAGCTATCTATACTATTGTAGGGTAACTTCTAAATCACTGCTTCATTCTTCCAAGATCCATTTACATTTGGATGTTTTTTAGCTGAAACAGAATCTAGTGATAGCGCTTGTGTCAGTTTTAAGGGGACTATTGTTCAGCGTAAAAGAAAAGGAGCAGTGGAATTGGGCCGGGAGAAGTAGTTTAACTCAAAAGTTCACAGAACTGTAAACTAAAGGGAGGTGTGGTGCTAAACTGAGCTTGGTTAGACTGTCACATTCCACTATACATGTGCAGTATCACCTTCAGTCCCAGAACCATATTATATTAATATAGAAACTAGGTCATTACAGTTAAGTAATATAAAATTGCTGAGATAGATTTCCTAAAAGGAAAGTCTTAAACCATGTATAAAATATTGTTTTCTCCTCCTACATTTGTAACTGCTATGCTATAGGTTTCTAATGAAATGTTCACCCAAAACATGAGGTTTCACCATGTATGAGACCTACCTTACTACAAACAAGGTCAACAATTAGAAATTGTCAAGAGACAAAACAAACAACAGAAAGTTCCTCACTGGCTATTTCAAACTCTTCACCTCAATTAGATCATACCATGCTGCTAGGCCACAGCCACTGGTGTTTATATTTGAGAAAATTATAACAGTACAGTGTATATAAGGGCTTTGTATGGTAGGCTGTAGCTCAATGTTTATGCAATGTTTATAAACAGTAAGCTTAGTCAGTGACAAATTCAGATTGTTGTTTTATTTAAGAACTAAAATGAGTGTCCGACTTTAATCTGGTAAGGTTAAGAGCAGCTTGTCTTTCTACATTCTTATAAGATGCCTCATGGGTAAAATGCATGGTGGTTTGAGTCCCTTACTTCTACCTTGAAGTAGAGAAAGATACAAACTCTGTACCTGAATCTCTCTCTGTCTCAGTATCAAAAACAAATGGGAAGTCCTGTTTTTCAAGAGCAACAATATTCTGAAATGTATAATGTGTGGAAATTTTAGTCAAACTTGGTGAATGTAATAAAAACTGACACTCAAAAGAGGGCCTAATAAGATCCAAGATGGGAAAATGCTGTGAATAGATTTGAAGGCATGGCTCATACTAACTGAGGGCTACTGAGCTCCGGCCTTGTACAGTATATAAAATAATGCATGTTAGTCTTACCTTTTTATTGGCTTTAGCACACCTTTAAGATGTTTGCAGTACCAAACAGGACACAGTAGTAAGTGGCTACTTAAGAATAGTAAAATCAGTATTATTACACCTCTTAGTGCACTTCGACTTAGTTGTCCCATATACATATCTAAAACTCTCAAAGAAGATGAAATATTTTTTTTTGCAAAATACTTGGGTTTGACTCATTTTTTTTTTTTTTGACTATGTAGAAGGTGACTGCCTTATTCTCCATCTAGATGTCATCTCTTGTGGAGTGTTAACACCCACAGCTATACAGCCCTTGCATTAGTATAATTATTAACACAACCCATTCTGATGTGCCAGAATGTCAACTATCGTCAAGGAATACGGGAATGCTATAAGCAGTTTTGTAAGTTTCCTTCATACTTCTGTATTCTAGAAATAATAACAATAAAAAGCAATTGTCAATACATAGTGGCAGTCATAGCATTTTCCAGTCTTTGCAGTTCTGGCAAAAAGGTATTTAATTTACTCTCACTGCTATAAAATAACAATGAGGCAAAGAATGATATGGAATTTGTTTATACTGGTACAAATAATACTTTCTAGCAGTCATAAAGAGTGGCAAGTCAACGTCAGTCAGCTGGAATTTTCTTCAAACACAAGAAATGTAATCCACAATAAGGAGGTGATGAATTTCTGAACTGAATGTGTATTTGAATGCTTTGTCTGGCTCCGGTTCAACACAACAAAAGAAGTCAAACGTTATGTGCTATTTGCATCCCTTCATAGAAGTGTTTTGACATAAACTAAATAACAATTCCAGTTGAGAGGCGGCAGACAACTTGGAATGTTCTGTCAGTGCTACATTTTTTGCCTTGCAGAAAAGATTGTTTTGATTTTTTTGAGCAGGGCGCACAAACATTTTTATTAACTGTATTTTTGGATTCCACATCCTAGTTTAGAGTTATTGTTACGTTTTCAAATAAGTGTGCAAAATGATTCATTAACCTGGTACCAAATTCCTGTAAAGTTGTCAAAACAAGTCTTGTATCTGGTATCTGCTACCCTTTACAAATGATGACATTTGCAATATATCTATTTAATATACCCACTGGTATTTGTGTGGCCAAGATTTTGTGATAAGTGTTACACATCAAAGCAAATCTGATTTATGAAAGGTTTCAGATCTATTAAATATATACTTTATAGTTACAGTTTTTCATGCACAAGCAGACCTTCAAAGAACAAATCCTTTCATATCTTATTGCACAGTCAAAAATGCTCAAAAGAGGGGTGCACCAAAGTTCTATAAAACAGTCATCATTAACCTGGTCTAGATATGTTTAAACTCAATGCTCTTAAATTATAGGTTGCAGGCAGACATATGCAGGGCCAGTTATTGCTAAGGTGAGAACTAAACCCTAAAAATGAATATGGCTAAAAAATGCCATACTTTATATACTGAACTTATTGCACCAGCCCAAAGTTTCAGCATTTTTATAGCAGCAATGATCCAGGACTTGTCACAGGGGGTAACCATCATGGAAAGTGTCTGCAACACTCACATGCTCAGTGAGATCTGGGCAGCTGTAAAGAAGTTGAGCTTAGGGGTTGTCGCAAATTATTAAGAAGACAATGAGGTTGGCTTGTAATATAAACTGATGCTACAGGGCTGATTATTAAATATGTGCTAATCACACTAGTTTCAGGGCTGCCATGTAGTAATTATATTTATTATTTGCTAATCAGCCTTATAACGTGACATTTCTATTCTCTATACACAGTATATTGTGAGTGGGTCCCTAAGCTCAGTAAGTGACAGCAGCACAGAGCATGTGCAGGGAATCAGCAGAAAAAAAGATGGGGGGCTACTGGGGCATCTTTGGGGGCACAGATCTTCCCTGCTAAAGGGCTGTGGTTGCCTTGGGCTGGTACAGAAGCACAAAACATAAACATGCCTAGCCTACTTCTTAATTAGGCTTTAGTTTAGTATGGGACCTGTTATTCAGAATATTAGGGACCTGGGGTTTTCTGGTCTTTACATAGTTTGAACCTCCTTACCTTAAGTCTGCTAAAAATAATTTAAACATGAATGAAACCCAACAGGATTGTTCTACCTCCATTAAGAATTAATTATATCTTAGTTGGGAACAAGTACAAGGTACTGTTTTAAAATTACAGATCAAAAAATATGTGAATTATTTAATTGAAATGGAGCCTATGGGAGATGGTCTTCCCTCTGAGCTTTCTGGATAACAGGTTTCAAGATAATGGATCCCATACCTCTACCCACTTCTTTATCAACCTATTTAACCCAGAGGCTAGTGCCTTGGAACAAATTGTATATTGGTTGGTAGGAGGTGCATAGGGTGCATAGTGAATAGACCTATTACATACGTTTGCCTTCACCCAAAACCCAATACTCAGCAGCAGCCAAGAATCAATTTTAAAGCAACTTAAATAAAGCAAAACCTAGACACTATTTCACCTAACTTATATTTTAATGTAACTTTTGCTATTCTAAATGTGTAGAAGTGAATAGAAGTCCAGAACTGTAAACAGCTAGCAGCTACCGACTGTATTTTATTTTATTATTGCTATATTGCTACTTGCTATATTCAGTTTTGCTCTTAGACATGCCTTGCAAGAAACCATTTAACTAAGGCTCTATTGTCTCTCTGTAAATACATTTTAAAATCTTATCTGTCGACTGCCATACAAAAATAGCTGGTGGAATGCCTAGATTTTTTTTTTGTACACAGTATATTCGTTTTTTTAGAGAAATTTCATTACGTTAACGCGCATTGATGCAAAGAAAATTCATGTGTTCAAACTAGAACTGAATAGTTTCTATGAAAACTCTCTGTTTTCTGTATCCACCCAATGGTTTAGTTCAATGAGTTTAATTATGAAAAAGAAATAATTTAGGGTATAATGTATATAAGTATGATTTGGAATGTGCTATTTTGGAAAGACAAATATTGGCTTCTTTGAAAACTGTTGGGTTTAGTGAGCATTTGCTGCCTTGAAAGAAAATCTATTCATGTATTGGCATCGCTGTGTGTGGCTTGGTTCCAGTGGGAATGTAATGGACTCAGTGAAGCTGCATTGGTTTCAAAGAGCATTTATACTAGCAGTGAAAGCACACGAGTTAAGGAAATTAATGGAGAGACAAGGGGGCCTCGAGTTTTGATAAAGAAATATAATTTCCACTGAACAGTCACAGGGAAATAAGCAGTTTTCGAGTGCCAAATAAAATTTGTTTGCCAATTTATGGTAAATACTTATGGCATTTGTACAGAAAAACAAGAAAAAAGCTGTAGTACCTTTTGTTTGATATTTTATTGTGTTTTGCCGTAAATATGATAATATTAAATCTACTGCGAGAGAAAGGAACAGACTGACCACAAGTGTTAGTGCCAGCTGAAAGTTATGGAGTCGTATTTACAAAAGACAATGAAGCACCAAGGATTAATTAGGTGTAAAGAACTTTGTTTTCACAAACTCTTTGGTCCCTTTTGGTGGTGGCACCATGAATCTTTCCATGGGATTAGCCCAACCCTGGCCTGGCCAGGAATAGCCCAGGTAAAATAGCCCAAGTAAAGACCCAGGTGTCAGGGTTGCAGTAAGCAGTGTAACAACATCTGAGGCACATAGTAGCTCATAATAACAACTGCAGTCATTGCTGTCACTTACCCAGCTGGATGCACAATAGAACAAGGCAATGCAGCAGTGTGACAGCAATAAATGCCATGACCTGTTTATAAACAAGCCCAAATGAGTTCCTCACCTCTGACTAAAATTATTGCAGACTAGTTCTGAAAAGTTCTTAGTGATCTGCCCTGTATGGCAGTGTTTATATTTAGATAAATATGCCCCTCCTGTTGCAGCTTGGCGTGGAGAGCAGCTTCAGGAAGGGCAGCCCGCAAGAAGGCCCTGTCCTTACCACCTGCCCTGTCAATATAAATTCACCCCATCAGGCAGATTTATCAAAAATTCACCCATTTTCTATTTATAAATATGGAATTTTTAGAAGGGTATTTATTAGTGGGTAAAAGTACACCTTTTTTTACCCATTAATAAATATGCTTCTAAAAAATACCATAGAAATGAATAGAAAGTGCGTACATTTTTCTGTGTTGTGCTATAATCTCATACTTTAATAAATCTGCCCCTATATATTCTTTTCTTGTCATTTTTTTTGCATGTATTGCTCTATGGCAGGGTTGTCTAACTTTTGGCCTGTGGCCGGATGTGGCCCTCCAAGCTGTTTATATGGCTCTCTGTTTGACTATTAGCTCCATAGACTTACGTTCTTTGCTGGTGCAGGAAGAAACACACTCAATACCAAGGGCTAAAACAACAACAATAAAAATATCTATTTCTCCATAGAAGCCTAAAAGTTAGTCAATACTCATTTAATTTTGAGCTGAAATGCAGACCAAATCAGTTATGGTGCCATGTTGCTGATTTTATGCATATGACATATAGGAATAAAATACATAGTCGGCTTATATAACATTCTCCTCTTAAGTAGACGTTTTCATTGATTCATTTATATAATGTGACCCCTTAGAATGGTGTGTGAATGGATATAAACTGAGTAGACCTGGATATAATGTAATAGTGCTACCACCCTTTAAAACATACATTATAAGCTGTATGCCATATATACATGAAAATACATGCTTTATCTTATGATTTGTTTATTCTATTTATTGTTTGTATCATTTTTTAACTTCTTGGTCCTAAAGCAGCAGATGTAGTTCATGATGATGACCTGACTTCAGTGGGAGAATGTACCAGGTGGCTAATTGTCTCTAAAACAAATAGTCTGATAATTAGCAGGAGAGCACAATGCCACAGAAGCCTCACCACCAACCTTTATTTAAGTTAAGCAAATGGGTGAGGAAACGATGCAGCTGCATCTTACTCTGACAAGTTAATAAGGGTGCCATACTTCATTTAGTCAGTTGCACTAGCCAAAGCGTGCCCTAAGGACCTGACATCAATGACTCTTGAATTGTGAAGTTAAAACACATAAAACAATTAGAACAAATACAAAAAAGCAGCCCTTTTACTGCCAAAAAATGATCTGAATCCAGGGTTATGCCGTGCTCTGAGCATACAGTATATACAGCAGGAACGAGGTAAACTTAACAATGAATTTCACAAATGCTACTTAGGAATCCATTTTCATCTTTATGCTATAGTATTGCAATGCTGCATTTAAATGCTAAAATAAGGGTTGATTGTATTGTTTGTTCTTAAAGAAAGCACATTCTTTGTTTAAAGCTGTATTCAATGTCAATCAATTTGTACAGTGGTTTAAACCAGTCAATGATTCCATTTTAAGTATAAAAAGATTTATGTTTGACTGAAATCACTCCAATGTATAAAGAATTGTAGCAGTGTTGGAAACACTATTCCCTATATGCAATAAAAGGCAAAAAGTTTGCCCAGGAGCAGTAACCCATAGCAACCAATAACCTGTTTGTTTTTAAACAGGTGACCAGTAAATGCTTCCTGCTGATTGGTTAGTTTGGGTTGCTGGTCCTGTGCAAACTTAGGGGCACATTTACTAACCCACGAACGGGCCGAATGCGTCCGATTGCGTTTTTTTCGTAATGATCGATATTTTGCGATTTTTTCGGAAAATTGTCGCAACTTTTTCGTTACCAATACTATTTGCGCGAAAAAACGCGAGTTTTTCGTAGCCATTCCGAAAGTTGCGCAAAATCTGGCGATTTTTCGCGCAAGTTTTAACGCTACGAAAAAATCGCCAGATTTTGCGCAACTTTCGGAATGGCTACGAAAAACTCGCGTTTTTTCGCGCAAATCGTATTAGTAACGAAAAAGTCGCGATAATTTCCGAAAAGTCGTAAAGTCGCCGAAAAAATCGCAAAAAAAACGAAAAAGTCGCAAAATGTTTGTTTTCCAATCGGAATTTTTTCAATTCGGTTAGAATTTGTGTCTTAGTAAATCAGCCCCTTAGTGTATTTTATAACATAACCCCATATATGTATTAACATACATTTCAAAGAATTATAAAACTATTTTGTGTGCACTTGAAGAATGCATTTTCTGGTTCTCTTGTACCTATAAACATGCAGTGCTAGCAATAAGGGAATTCTAGTTATAGTCACATACGTATAAATTACAACATTCAAGGATCCTCTGTATGAACCAAATATTTTCACCACAGCAGAGTTCAGAAGTCTCCATAGTTTTAATTAGTAGGTGGTTGAGGAACAAAATGCTAAACAAAGATAGAGGAATTTTAAAATATTTACTATTATGATAAGACAAATGTTACTAAATAGAAAAAAGGTGCAGAACTAGTTAAGTCTTAAGAAATTTCATACATAGAAACATAGTTAAGTTAAAAAGACACACATCACGTTCAACCATAATGCCTATATACAGTATAACCTGCCTAACTACTAGTTGATCCAGAGGAAGGCAAAAAACCCCACCTGAAGCCTCTAATTTGCCTCAGAGGGGAAAAAATTCCTTCCTGACTCCAAGATGGCAATCGGACCAGTCCCTGGATCAACTTGTGCGATGAGTAGTGATGAGCGAATCTGTCATGAAAAATTAAAGAAACGGCAAAATATTAGTGAAATTCGGCTACTGCATGACTTTTTTGACAGGCACAACTTTTTTTGTTGTGACTTTTTTGAAGCGACCACAACTTTTTCCTGCAGCAGGTTTGCGAAAAAATTTGCCAGTGGCGAAATGAGAATTTCGCAGGGAATCCATGCCTGGAGAAAAATTTTGCTCACCACTAACTATGAGCTTTCTTCCACCACCTTCCCTCACTTGTTAAAAGCCATCCAACCCCTTTTTGAAGCTATATAATGTATCAGCCAGAACGACTGGTTCAGGGAGAGAATTCCACAATAGCCATGGCCGAATTTTTCACGAAACTACTGCAAAAATTCACCATGAAAAAAATCTGCCAACACAAAAATGTCCCAGTAAAAAAACAGCCATTGACTTTAATGCATTTGGAGTAAGAAAAAAAGTTGCACGTAAAAAATGTCACCCACGTAAAAATTTGCTGCTAGTAAAAATTGTTGCGTGTAAAAGAAGTCGCCTATTGTGTTTTGCAAATTTTTTACGGTTTCGTGAATTTTTTAGCAGCTTCACAAATTTTTCAACAGAGTGAAATGGGACAGATTCGCTCATCACTATCCCACAACCTATGTAATAAGGAATATTGAAATATAATCCAATACAGGTATGGGATCTGTTATTCTGAACCCTAATATTCAGAAAGTTCCGAATTACGGGAAGGCCATCTCCCATAGTCGTTTTAAGCCAATAATTACAATTATTTTAAAATATTTCCTTTTTTTCTGTAGTAATAATAAAAGAGTACCATGTCCTTGTATCCATATTGGTGGCAGGACAATGCTATTGGGCTTATTTAATGTTTAAATTATTTTTTAGTAGACTTAGTAGATGGTATAGAATCTAAATTATGGAAAGACCCCTTATCCAAAAAAACCCCAGTCCCCAGCATTTTGTGTAATCTACCTATATTAGATATCATTTAGTTAATAGATAAATATACTAGATATGTCAAGGCAATTACATACTACCCAATGGACCCAGTTAAAGGGTGGAATGTTGGCATGGATTTGGATACATTAGGAATATTCCTGGTTGAAACTGGGTGTGGCTGGGACAGATGTCAGTCATTACACATTACCGTATAATGTCCTTAGTGTTTATGTTTAACTGATGGAAGCAGAAAAAGCTCAAGTATCAATGACATCCAATCTATGGTGCTTGTTTGTGATTGCAGCAATCCTCTGAGGGAGAACCCCAGCAACACAAATGCCCTTGTTTACCAGATGCTGTTTCCTGTTCAGTTGAATGAGAAAGCACTGAACATGTGAATGTGAATATGCGACAGCCTGTTAACTTCATGTTCCCAATATCTAACTACTGGCAAAAGAAGCACCTGCCCGCCAGCATTAATGCTTCCCTACAGCCCATGTTTCCCAGCCTGATTCAAGTAGCAGAGGAACCAGTCAGAAAAGCAAACTTTCCCTTTCTAAGAACAAGATTTTAATAGACACACTCTCAATTTTTTATTAATATAAATGAGCAAAAAAAAACTGGCATGCAAACTAAGCACTGTAAGGGTATTCTGGCTTAATTTAACATACTGTACATCTAATTTTTTTTAAAAATTAACCACCATATAGACTTCCTATATTGAAAAAATCTGTAATTCATTTAAACTTATTCTGTAACCAAAACCTCAGCATGGGCTCATCTTACTACTATCAGCTTTGTATGTGCACTTTGGTGACCCAGCGGGTGGCACGTAGTGGTGCTATTTGTGCGTTAGGGTGGCGTCTGACAGCAGAAGTATTACGAGCAATACTAAATCCTAATTGGCAGAACCATGTACCACCATCACTGCCTCTAGCAAAGCTCATATACAGTGTGGGGAGCCTCAACAAGGGTTTGGCAGGTTAGAATCATATTTAAGTGCTGGGAAGTGTCAGACTAGACCAAGGGCCCACTGGCCACCCAAAAGTGGTTGGTAATAGAGTACACCAAGCATAGCAGTGGCTATTAACCTTCTTAATCTAAATCAATATTTTGATTTCTCTGGATGAGGTTTGTCTGTATATATTAAGATACAGTATATCATGCCAGCATTAATTTATTTTAAAAAAGTAATTGAGGTTGCTTCATCTGAATGCTTCAATGAGCTATTAGACTAAAGATTTTTAGTTGTACAGGTACAGGATCTATTATCTGTAATGCTCGAGACCTGGGGTTGTGTGGGTAAGGGATCTTTCCATAGTTTGGATCACCATGCCTGAAGTCTGCTGGGAGATGGCCTTCCTGTAATTTACGGCTTTCTGAATAACAGGCTTCCAGATAAGAGATCCCATCCCTGTATTTAAATTGTTATCTTTTGTGCAAATTAATAACATTTGAGTTTGTAGAACTTTTTTCAGAAAGTTAGTTTGTAGAAATTAGTTAATGTGTTGGTTTAATAACAATGTTTTAAACCAGCATTTAAATAAACATTGCCTACTCTGGGGAAAAGAAGCACAGTGAATTTTATAATATTTTGTTCCATATAAAATCAAATTGGGTGAAAACTATACTGTTCCAAGTAAGAAGCAATTATAGTTCTTGTACTGTACAATTTAGTAAAGCAACTTGTTTTTCCATGAGGGATGGAAAGGCATGTTGATGGTAATGTAGTGCAATGCAGCACTAATAAAGACAGTGATACGCTGCTCATTGTTTTTAGTATAAATAGTAATGATACAATGTACAGCTTCTGAATCTAATATTTATTACATAAGTTCACAATCTTTATTATCATTTTGGCCACTGTGATTAACATACAGCGTTATGATTTTGATGTTACAATAAGCTTCTTGTAACATTTATTGTATTTATCAGGCCTAAATGGTCACAGGGTAGCAAATAAAATTAACCTTTGTAGTGTCACGCACTGATATGACCCTTTTTATTGGTGTCACTCACAACTACTTTCCCACAGGGGAATTTCTGAGGGGAATTGTACAGACAGGAGTCTCTGCAGACTTTTACTGTATCTCATTATGGTCTCATTAACATGGGGAAACAACCCCAGGCCTAAAGAATATTTTGTGTTGACATTAATATTTTGGCACAAATATATATCTCTGAATCAGCACCACTGCAAATCATGTCTTATATATGTCCATTGTCATTTATATCAATGTCAGGGCATTTTTTTAATAACTTGTAGTTTCTTTAACTTTTAAGATTATTTAAATAATTGCTTTCTATGCATTGCATGGCAGTTGCATGGCTCAGTGATGAATGGACACAATTAAACATTTTTAAATAAATAATTAGCATCAAGGCAGATAGAAAGGCAAAGAAATCAAGTTGCAGCCCATACACAGTTCTAGTTTGTACCACTATTCCATGTCCTTATTTCTAGTGAATCAATAGCATTTCTGAATTTATAGGGGTTCCTCCAGTGATGTCAGACACACACAACACATTTCTGCCGGCTTCATGCAAAAAGATTCTATAGGAATTATACCCCCAAACTGGATCCTGGATTTGGTATTTCATTAGTGAAGTTTGGTATGTCATAAATTCAAGTAGTCATCTGAACCAAATCCGAACCTAAAAGATTCTGTTAAAAATGGTCATATTTTTAGGGTTTGCATTTGGTTCAGCTGAACTAGCACATTATGTGATTTTAAATCTCTGGACAACTGAATGTTATATAATTTTGTATACAGAGAATGCACTTTTTTATTTACCTTAATTTTGATTACATAAATTAGGCTTCAGATTATGGTTTGGGATTCAGCCATTCAGTGCATCCCTAATATTCACTGAATAAATGGGGTAGCAACAAGTAACCTACAAAGAAGAGTGGGAAAAACCCCTACAACAAGAATTGAAAGACTCTTAACTTGATACAAGTTGTGATCTGTGCCAAAGGGGGTGTTATTAATATTGACTTATTAGGGTTATTTTTATTAGGGTTTGGCACTTGCCAAAATTACAATTTTTTTGTTCCTGTGTTTAAAGTTGATGAAATAAAATTTAACTGTGCATTACAATTAGCAAATATGTTATGTATTTACACCCTGATTTCTGCTGTAATTGTTTCCTACTTTTCACCTACAAACTTAACTAAGTATGTCATTTAGTGCACAAACTTTTTCTTTTAGTTGTAAACCATTCACCTTGACTAATCACTGTATCCTAGAGTATGGAAACAGAATTATGTGCACCAATTAAATTAGCCAATATATCTCTCATTCTAGTAGATGGGGCAGATCATTGCTGCTTAATAAACTTTTCTTCTAAAATTATTCAGACATTTGCATGTCCAAAACCTTCATTATGAAATCATGTATTAATATGAAGTTGGCCAGCCTCCACTATACTGGGAATGTGTTGAGGCATTGTTGGTAAGATATGTTTCCATTTAGCACAAGAGCATTGGTGCAGTGTTGAACTGGACTGAAGTCTGTGAAGGCTTCTACTACCATATAAAAATACCAATTCTGTACAGTAGGAACCAAGGGATAGTCAAGAATATACTTGTATGATGCATCAATGGTATATAGAGGCCCTATCCCAAACAATAAAAACTGCCCCAGACCATGTTTCCCCCTCCACCAAGATTAACAGTTGTAAAGGATTTAAAACCACTCTCACAGACGCACAGATCCACTCAGGTTTTGATCAACCATATTCTTACAGCCACACGTCTTGCTATAGCAGCGAAATGGAAATCCTCAACCCCACCAACATTAATGGAAATCAAACGCAGAGTGGAAAGTAACAAACTGTTTGAATCAAGCATCGCCTGACTGCAGAACAGGACTCCACACTTCCTACAAATATGGGCGCCATGGGAAAATGCTAGCCTCAACCCCTCTAAGTCTACATGATCATTGGTATTAACAAACTAGCAGCATCATAGAAATGGAAACTTTAAAACAACATAAAGGTTGAACTGATCTCCTACTTACCCCTTCCCCATCTCCTCTCTTTATCTTTTTACTATTTACTTTTTAATAATGTATGTAAACCACTGAAATGCCTTTCAATAAAAAATTCAAGTTACAAAAAAAACAGTTGTAAAGGATTTAAATATTAATTAAACCCAATAGGATTGTTTTACCTCCAATAAGGATTAATTATATCTTAGTTGGGATCAAGTACAAAGTACTGTTTTAATATTACAGTGAAAAAGGAAATCATTTTTAAAAATTAGAATTATTTGCTTATAATGGAGTCTATGGGAGATGGCCTTTCCGTAATTTGGAACTTTCTGGATAATGGGTTTTCAGATAAGGGATCCCATACGTGTAGTTAATTGCACCTTCTTACACAGCAGTAAATTAAAGCATTATAGCATCATTTTCAGCACCAAGCCTAGGAGCACTACCCCAACATGCATACTTTTCTCCTAGAAAGCCAAAAGAGCCTACTGAAAAATATTTTCTGTGGATATTCTTTAGGGCTCATACTGCAGGCAGTCCTAGACACAGGTTCTATATGTGAGTTTAGAAGACAATTACAATTTAGCATGGCTATATATTCTTACTTGTGGCATCATCCATGGATGACATTTTTCCAGGTGTTTATGGGCAAACTTTAACCTTACCCTGATGTTCTTTCTCGACAACAACACAGAAACAAACAACAACAAAGATTTCTTTCTGACCCACCTCCCATATTGTCTCTTTCTAATGGTAGTCTCAGGCATTTTGACATCAGTAAAAGCTAGAGCTACCTGTAGGTCCCATAATGAAATTCTAGAAACCTATTTCAGCATCTTGCGTTCTGCTTTTAGGCTGAAATTGCTGGAACAGCCTTGTGTGGGCAAACTGGCACACTCCTCAATGTGTAGATGAACTTTCGGACAGTGGAATGACCGATGTCTAATTGTTTGGCAATATTATTATTCCCTTCCTAGACTCACAGGAAACTATATCCTGAAGGCCTTAGAGAGCTATTTCAATCAAGACCTGGTGGTACCACACACTACAAATACAAAGAGCTAACTGAACTGAGATTTAAATAGGACAGGTTCCTCTTGGAATCATTGACACCTGATCTGCCACATCTTAGAAACACAAAATAAGGTATTGTGATACATGTTGTGAATTTTGTACCAAGTCAACCCACAGGAACGAATCAGATGGTTGTTTTCAATCAGATGTTCTTAAATGCTGTTGACTGGTTACTATAAGTTACTAGATCTGGTGCCAACATTTAAGTCCTTAACTTACCCTTGAGAATAGCCAACACCTCCTATGTAGGAAACATTGTGTGCCAATGAGCATCTGTTGGATAGCACACAGTTCTTATACATTTTTATGGTCTTTAATAATGAGCTTATTTATATTCACTATACAACAAAATTAACATTCATCACTGCAATTTTAGAATCAAAGCAGCATTTTACCTGACATTTTGTAAATAATATTAAACTTTATGACACCTTTACACTCGCATCTCAGCAAACGTTAGTTGTTATCATCAATCAACCTCATTTTAATAACTAATTTTACTTGTTTGGTATTCTTCTATGATAATTGCTGGTTTAAAATGTTCAAGTTATACTCTAGAACAAAATGTTTTTGTCAGCATTCTACTGGAATCGTCACATGCACAAATAAACCATATTTAAAATTCACTATAGAATTTTGGCCTTTGCTAATAAGGCTGAACTTTAGGCCCATTTAAATTCAAGTTTAAAGTTTACTAATGATAAAATGGTATAAAAGTATGCAATTCAAAATTAAGAGGCAGTGCACTATTATTATGGGGTTCCCTGTCAGTAATTTGATAGGAACAGAGCACTTCACATCAGAAAATGTTCATGGTTGGGAATTCTTTTTCACAATGCGATACAGCAAGTTTAAGACTCTTTCACATTAGGGACAGGAATGTGAGGGAACGGAAGGTATAACTCCTAGATGGAAGCACTGTGATTTTAGATTCTGGCAAGGAAGATAACATACATAACCCACCATGGGGAAAATGGGAGTATAACTGTGTTTGCCAAATGCCCACACGATGAAGACACCCTCTTTTCTTTCTTATACAGTTTGAATTTCTTTATTAAGCTCTAGCCTGCTTGCAAGGTAGTAAACAAAGAAACTGGTAGTTTCAATTTGCAGCAGGCAAGAGACGATATATATACAGCAATGGCTCGGGCAGGTTCCAGACAGGAGACAGATTCCATAATCAGGCTAATGTTTTTTTTATCTGATGTGTGGTCCAGAGAACTCCACAGAAATAACTAATGTTTTTTTTATCTGATGTGTGGTCCAGAGAACTCCACAGAAATAACAGAGGTACATATGAAGAACACAGAGACAAGAGGGTTGATTCACTAAAGGTTGATAAGTTTTATTGCACGCTTTTTTGCGTTAAAATTGACGCAGAAAAAAACGTGCGATTCGCTAAAGTATTAACACACGCGTTAAGCTGCATATCGTGTGCGTTAAAATTCACACTACCTCATGCGTTTAGTTGCGCACCGAAATAACACTAACGCAAGATTCACAAATACTTAGATGCGCTAAATATCGCATTTGTCTCTGCGAAAATTATAATTATAGAAAAGAACAGTTCATGAGCTTTTGGCAACACAATAAGGACTTTGCAGTGTGATTTATTCAAGTCTGTGTTGGCCCTAGAGTGATGCAGCCTCCAGTTTGCAGGGATATGGTCATTTTCAGTACAGTAATTTTCCGAAAGTAATGGCGTGTATGGCTAACATGGCATGCGTTTTTTGGCACGTGGCGACTATTTGTTGGTTAGCACGCGTTCCGTCAAATACTGCACGAAAATAGTTTGCGACTAAAATAAAGCAAGCAGCATCGCGTATAAATTAACGCAAGTGTGCTTTTAGTGAATCGTGCGTTAATTCGCGAAAAATTAGACGCAATAAAATTTTTAACGCACGCTATAAATAACACATGTTTTATCGACCTTTAGTGAATCAACCCTAAGGTAGGAAGTCACGGACTCTGGAGCAGTATAGATGACAGCAAGGAGCTTAATGACCATGCACAGACCAAAGGAAGGAGTTATATACAGTAGACCCTTAAATGAGGAATAAACTGCAGCTTGTCATAATGAGACTGAGCCAGGCACAATAGCTGCAAATTTTGAAGTGGAAACATATCAAGACAATACACCAAACCAACCTTATAAAGCTTCCTGTGGCTCAATAAGGAAGAACAACATTAAATTCCTAGATGGTCCAGACATTACAGGAGCTAAAGTTATAATGTATAGTATAAAGTTATTTAATTTTTTCGTTTAAATTGATATCTTACTTTCCAATGCTGGACTAGTCACAGAATTAACTAGGTGACAGTTAGTTTGTGTGTAGGCCAAAAACACTAGTGTAATCCTGGAAGTAAAAGTAAAGGTAGGTGTTAATTCCAAGCCTATCTTATGTCCATGCACTCAGTATGTACCACACTGTGCACAATTCATCAAAGTAGAAAGAATATTTACCATCACAGACTCTAATCAGAATTCTGCAATGTGGGTAAAAAATATGGTAATTTGCATGTGCTTTTGTGTGTCAGTAAATGACAACAGCAATGTGGGACTAATGTGCACTGCACAAGAAAAAAGTGAGGAGAACATGAACTGCACAGAGGAAGAAATAGTGGGGGCAAGAATGTAGGCTGTATATGGGCTTCAAGTAAAGGTGAGAGAAATATGCAATAAACATTTGGGGCTACAAAGGAGGAGGGAGTAATTCTTGGGCTTGGCATGGATAAGCCTGGGGTGGCTACCTGTTTACTTACCTGGGCTTGTCCCATAAGCAAATGGCCTGTATAGTGGCACACTGTGATACATAGGAAAGTCAAAATCATTTTTGAGAAGGAATATATAAAGTCTACATTATAATAGTATGAAATGATAACATACACACTGCCAAATATTTATTTCCTTAGGTTTTATTATGTTAAAAAAGACAGGCAAACACATGTAAAGATTGTTTTTCCCTTTTAAAACAGGTAAATTCTCTGGAAAAAAGACGCTCTTGCTATTTGCATAAACGTTTCTTACGTTGTATCTTTTGGAATGTCGCCTTGTGAGCGCAAACAACATACCAGAGCAACGCTGCTTTTATATGCAAACACTCCCTGAGTTATTACACCTATTACATTTTATTAGTAGTAAAAACCAAAAGGACACAAGGAACTGCTCAACGTGGAGCAGTTATGATTTTGACATAAATAATAGTAACAATAAGTTGCAAATGGAAAGCTACCCGTATCATATTAATATCATTCTAATAAAAAGAGAACTGTTTGCTGTACTTTCCGTGTGCACTATACAGCATATATATGTGGTACAGCTTTACTTTCACACAATATTTATGTTACTAAACATTTGCTTTAGGAAAAAAACAGTGATAAAAATGCCAGTCTCAGAATACTGGGCACTGACTAGTCCCTCGCTGCTCTTTAGAGAATGTTTCAGTAAAATACAGTGCATCTTGCTGTTTTATTTCATTGTTTGTGGTCCTGGCAAAATTGTACTGTCCAGCTGCCCAGGGTAAATGAGCAGCAAGGACTAGGAAAGCACCGTGACTGGTAAAACTAGGTCAGGACTCAGCATTATTGTTTGTTTGATTACTGTAAAAAATGTTTTGTTTACTAAAGAGCAGTTTTGCATATTTCTGTAAAAGAGAATGTGCAGGTAAAGCCAGGGACAAAAGGGCACCTTTCTTGTCTTTAATCATTGTGGGAAGGTCTAAAATTCATAGGCACATGTAGGGTCAAGCCTGAGACTAACAAATTAATGCCTCAACCAGAGACTTCTCAGTAATAGATATCTATTAGACTTGCAGGCCATAGACTTCAACAGCAGTTAGTGTGATACAGTAGTGGTTTCTTTACAAGCGGTGCACTCAACCATTATCAATATACAGTATATAGGACATTAAGACATTCTGTGCATTAAGCTACCAAGAGATACCCTCCCCTTTAAGCAAAACAGGGATTGTTTGTCCATATATTACAATATACTTCAATCTGGCCAACTATATTAAAGTCATCCCCAGTCTGGCCACTCCTACACTTACTTTCATCAGATTGATTAAGAATTCTACTGCTTCAATATACATTTAACAAAGGGACTAGGGTTACTTGCAACTTACTTGCTTTCAAGGTTAAAACCCCAGATGGTTGCCCTTTTATTGGCCCATCAAGTTGCAGGTCAGTAATATCTAGACTGCGGTAAATAAAGTAAATCTAATGTAGAAACAAGTTACATATATTTATTTAACGTCCTGAATATCTGGATATAAGTTTAGTGAATACGGTTTGTTTTGAATATACTTTTTGCCTATTGTAATCATGAAAAGGTTGTGTTTTTAGTAATTTATATACCTTAACAGGGCATACAGGGAGATTGGGGACATTCCATGTTTGGTTCTTGGAAGGCAGATCATTAGATTACCAGTGCACCGATAATTCCCCATGACAAAGGTGGTAGGTAGGGTGTTGCTTCCTGGTAATTCAAATATCTTCCCAGGCAGCCTTTAAAACATCTAGCAGGTTATGTAATAAAAGACACTACGTTTGCCCTGGAGCAGTAACCCATAGCAACCAATCAGCAGAAAGCATTTACTGGTCACCTGTTTAATAGAAAACATCTTATTGGTTACTGCCCCTGGGCAAATGTAGTGCCTTTTATATGGGGGATAGTGAGCATAGTTAGATTGTGTAATTATATCTATCGTAATATGTTAGGATAGCAAGATGTTTGAAAATAAAAAAATGCTTGCTGAAAATCAAACACAGGCATCTGGACTTATTAGAAGAAAAATATTCTGTGAACTATTCCTGACAGACAGCAGCTTCACTACAAGTGCAGATAGAGCACTTATGTTTAAAGGAACAGTAACACCAAAAAATGAACGTGTATAAAAATAATTAATATATTATATACTATTTCTCTGCACTGGTAAAAGTTGTGTGTTTTCTTCATAAACACTACTGCAGTTTATATAAATACCCTGCTGTGTTGCCATGGGGGCAGCCATTTAAATTGAAAAAAGGAGAAAAGGCACAGGTTACTAAGCAGATAACAGATAAGTAGCATAGATTCCCATTGTATTCTACACAGTTTATCTGGTATCTTCTTATGTAACCTGTGCCTTTTCTCTTTTTTTCAATTTAAATGGCTGCCCCCATGGCTACACAGCAGCTATTTCTATTAACTATAGTAGACTTTCTGAAGCTAACATGCAACTTTTACCAGTGCAGGGCAACAGTACATTATATTTTAATTATTTTAAAACATTTTTATTTTTTAGTGTTACTGTTCCTTTAAGTTCTGAATGTAGAAACCTCAAGAAGGAATTCTATATTTTGTCAGAGCTCTGTAACCATGTGGAAGAAAGTCAAACTCAAATTGCTAAATATACATTTAGCCACTAAAAGCAGATTTAGGCATTTAGGAAAGGATAGACTAGATGAACCAACCGGTTCTTTTTTGCCACCAACTGCTGTGTTTCTGTAAAACAAGCAGCTCTGTATTCATAGGGGTAACTGCAGGTCTCTGTGCTCCAAATCAGAGCGAAGAGACTGGCAGCAATCTGGCAGTGGAGGAATGCAGTGTGCATAGTGCCAAAAATAGGCCAGTTTTTTTCACTTTGCACATTGCCTTATGGTCATTTTCATTCAAAAGTGCAGTGAGCAAATATCCTTTTTGAGGACAATCTTCATGTTTTTTTTCCATAATGTAGCATTTTCCCCAGAATTCCTGTGTTGTTGTGGTCACAAGGTTGTATCTGACACCAGTGGCGTAATTTACAGTGTTCAAAGTGAGAGCACATGTGCCTGATTCTTTAGACACAGCACTGCGCCTATTGATGCATGAGGGAACCCGGGTCCAGAGATGGAGGAAGCTCCAGTGTAGCTCCAGGGTTCCTCTGCATCAACTGCCTTTAATTTGAAACAGGAAGAAGTAAGAACTGAATGTGTCAAGTGCAACTGAATGGATGTGCTTTTGACCTAAGTACCGTAAATGGGGATTTAAATGTAGGAAATTTGCACTGCAGACGTAAATGAAACCTTATAGTCTATGAAGAATAGTCCAGTTGTTCTACTCATATTCACATAAGATATTCCAGCAATAAACCAAGCCCCCATACATTTTTTTTTTGTCAAAGGCAGTTAAATTGAAGATAAAGCTTCAAAAGGGGGCTGTGTTTTGCCCTTAAGGAACATCTATAAAAATGTTGATAATTTGCTGAAAATTATTCTTAGTAACATTTTGAAAAAGCAGTGTAAAATCTAAACAGCAAACTGAGCCTGCACAGTTGTAAAATAATTTTAAATTAGTATGTGAAAGAATAGCTAAATCTTGACATATTTCTTAGGAGCTTATTATCATGCGACGGTGCTGTAGTAGCTTGATCTTGTTACTGATGTGCCACATATGAATAAGTGATTAATTACCACAAAGGCTAACACAGTGCATAGTGAGAGTACCGTAGCTCACCCTGAAAGCGGGTCTTAAACACATTTATTGCCCTTTAAGTGCATTTCATTAAGGCCAATTAAGGACTTTCGTGTCTTATTAGAAAAATGAAAGAGATTTATGAGGTAGGCTGTAAATGCTTGGTTTTAGCAGATATTCAACTGCACAGAAAGGAGAGGAATTAGAAGCTTAAAAAATAACCATGTAGGAAAGGAAATTCCACTTCATTATATTTGATAGAGGAATGATGAACAAGAGCTCACCTATGTTTTTTTGTTGTACCTGTGTTTTGGAGGTGTAGTAGAATTTACAGTCATCTCTATCAGATACTTAGAAGCATTACCCCCTGCACTTGCTATTTGCAAAATCAGTCACATTTGGGCAGTGATGATGATCTATGTAATAAAGCCCAGACTGAGAGGGCAGTAACGGGATAACGACCTTTAAATAATATGTGGCTCCCAGGGTGAAACAGATGCTTCATAAGAACCTTTCGTCTCTATATCTTTGTATAACGAGAGCTCACTTTGCCTTCACACTAAACATTTATTCTCCATAAGTTGCTTTGTGTGTTCTCGCTAAGCATCTCGCAAGCGTCGCATTCCATTCCTTATGGGCTAGGAGAGCACTGTGAATAATGCTGGTACTGGAAACTCGATCAAATGAATTCAAGGCGTAATACCTTTTAATTATTAGGAAAATAAGCAATCAAAACTGCTTTAAATACATCTAGTTTTACATATTTGATTTCCAAAGCTAATACCGAAGTTGAATGAAACCAGCTGCATAAAACCGTAGCAGCCGTGGATATGTACATGTATCAGAATGATTATTATTGAAATAAAATAAGATGCTTTTTGCATAGGTTTTCTCTGGAAGTGAGCATACACATCATTAAAATAAAAAGCTCTCAGTCTGTGAATAAATGGAATGTTAAAACTTTCTGTATTATTCAGTACTCAGTTTTGCTTTCTTTTTTTTTCTCAGAATATTTTATTTTTAGGTTTATTCAGGTCTGCTTAGAGGAAAGGTTTTATTATATCAATAGTAAAAAAATAAACTGTTTGTGTAATATACGCTTCAAATTCATCAGACAATTCTGCTGAAGACAATCTCCACTGAAAATCTGAACTGACTCGCAGATAAAGGGGTTGTGAACAAAATAATACTGTATTATATCTCTTGCAGTGTGGGTTTATTATATGATATATGATACACAAGATTTAAGAATATCCTGTAAATGTTATCCTTATCAACGGTGTCAGTGATGTCATCAGTTATAATCGGTAATCTGTGATGCCATCAGTTTTAATTGATGCTTAGTGATGTCATCAGTAATAAATAGTGCTTAATGATATAATTTCTGTGTGACTGTGGAATAGCAGGTATAGTAGGGAGAGATGGCGTCTATAGTAGCAGTGGGGGGATAATAGCCTCTGGGAAGGGACTGTGGCTGTGGGATAGCAGGTATAGTAGGGAGAGATGGTGCCTATAGTAGCAGTGGGATAATAGCCTCTGGGAAGGGACTGTGGCTGTGGGATAGCAGGTATAGTAGGGAGAGATGGTGCCTATAGTAGCAGTGGGATAATAGCCTCTGGGAAGGGACTGTGGCTGTGGGATAGCAGGTATAGTAGGGAGAGATGGTGCCTATAGTAGCAGTGGGATAATAGCCTCTGGGAAGGGACTGTGGCTGTGAGATAGCAGGTATAGTAGGGAGAGATGGTGCCTATAGTAGCAGTGGGGGGATAATAGCCTCTGGGAAGGGACTGGGGCTGTGGGATAGCAGGTATAGTAGGGAGAGATGGTACCTATAGTAGCAGTGGGGATAATAGCCTCTGGGAAGGGACTGGGGCTGTGGGATAGCAGGTATAGTAGGGAGAGATGGTGCCTATAGTAGCAGTGGGGGGATAATAGCCTCTGGGAAGGGACTGTGGCTGTGAGATAGCAGGTATAGTAGGGAGAGATGGTGCCTATAGTAGCAGTGGGGAGATAATAGCCTCTGGGAAGGGACTGTGGCTGTGGGATAGCAGGTATAGTAGGGAGAGATGGTGCCTATAGTAGCAGTGGGATAATAGCCTCTGGGAAGGGACTGGGGCTGTGGGATAGCAGGTATAGTAGGGAGAGATGGTGCCTATAGTAGCAGTGGGATAATAGCCTCTGGGAAGGGACTGTGGCTGTGGGATAGCAGGTATAGTAGGGAGAGATGGTGCCTATAGTAGCAGTGGGATAATAGCCTCTGGGAAGGGACTGTGACTGTGGGATAGCAGGTATAGCAGGGAGAGATGGTGTCTATAGTAGCAGTGGGATAATAGCCTCTGGGAAGGGACTGTGGCTGTGAGATAGCAGGTATAGTAGGGAGAGATGGTGCCTATAGTATCAGTGGGATAGTAGCCTCTGGGAAGGGACTGTGGCTGTGGGATAGCAGGTATAGCAGGGAGAGATGGTGTCTATAGTAGCAGTGGGATAATAGCCTCTGGGAAGGGACTGGGGCTGTGAGATAGCAGGTATAGTAGGGAGAGATGGTGCCTATAGTAGCAGTGGGATAATAGCCTCTGGGAAGGGACTGTGGGATAGCAGGTATAGTAGGGAGAGATGGTGCCTATAGAAGCAGTGGGGATAATAGCCTCTGGGAGGGGACTGTGGCTGTGAGATAGCAGGTATAGTAGGAAGAGATGGTGCCTATAGTAGGAGTGGGGAGATAATAGCCTCTGGGAAGGGACTGTGGCTGTGGGATAGCAGGTATAGTATGGAGAGATTGTGCCTATAGTAGCAGTGGGATAATAGCCTCTGGGAGGGGACTGTGGCTGTGAGATAGCAGGTATAGTAGGAAGAGATGGTGCCTATAGTAGGAGTGGGGAGATAATAGCCTCTGGGAAGGGACTGTGGCTGTGGGATAGCAGGTATAGTAGGGAGCGATGGTGCCTATAGTAGCAGTGGGATAATAGCCTCTGGGAGGGGACTGTGGCTGTGAGATAGCCGGTATTGTAGGAAGAGATGGTGCCTATAGTAACAATGGGATAATAGCCTCTGGGAAGGGACTGTGACTGTGGGATAGCAGGTATAGTAGGGAGAGATGGTGCCTATAGTAGCAGTGGGGAGATAATAGCCTCTGGGAAGGGACTGTGGCTGTGGGATAGGAGGTATAGTAGGAATAAATGGTTCCTATAATAGCAATGGGCATAATAGCCTCAGGGATGAGACCTTGGCTGTTGGAAAGCAGGTATAGTACGCAAAGCCTTTAATACTGGGTGGAACAGCTATTAAAGCAATATTTTATTTGAACTAGAAATCCATGCAGATAAGTATTGAAATATTTTCAAGATATCACAGTCCAGTTGCTTAGACTTTCCACTACAAGATAGTCTAAAACATAATCTTTTTGGGCCAGTTTTTTTGGACAACATGTTAGATAACTATATCATATGTGTTTCCATATCAATCATTCTTTGATTTTAAAGGAAAAAAAGCTGTATGGCAAAATTCCAAAACTATGTTGTTAACCCAAGCATATACAATTTATTACAAAATGATTAAAATAGCTATTGACTGAGAACAAGCAATAATCTAATGCATATTGTGCTAGCTGGAACTTGTTCCCAGATGTTATAAGTGTTTGAGTTTAGATGCCTCTCCTGAGATTACATGTCAATGTGTTCAAAAGGGGAAAGGCACAAAGGGAAAGGAATATAATATATTTAAAATGACTTCAAATAATGAAACATTCTAGATCTAGAATTAAGGTTGGAAGTCTTGATTTGGTGCAAATTTAACAAAAATGATACTAAACCTCTTAATTATAATGGAAATTTTGTAATTTCATGATCAATATTCTGATAATTTCCAGCAGCAAAAAGGAAATTAGAGCCAGTCCTCGAGACTGGCAAACTGAAAATCCTCAGGGATTTCTAAATCAGTTCTGATTTATTTTTAGGAACTGAAAAATGAATTTAGATCTCAGAACTCTCAGGACACAGCAGCCCCAGTTGTTAAGCTGTAAGTACACGAGTAACCTTTGGTCACTATGCCATGTAAACAAGACAATTTGTCTTAATTGTAAATCAATGACTGACCTTACGGGGAAAAGCTGAGATGAGGTGTTCCCATATGAGCATTTGTTACACTTATCCTAGGAAAATCTAGAAACGTTTTTATTTTGGGCTTATGGCTGGCTATGGTACCCACAGCATTATGATCATGTACTATTATTCTTTATTTATAAAGCCCCAGTATATTCTGATGCACTTTACATAGCTTGGACATCATTATAATACAGATACAAGTTAACCTGCCTGTATATTTTTGGTGTGGGGGAGGAGACCAGAGTATCTGGAGAAAACTCACACAAGCACAGAGAAAAGTACAAAATCCATGAAGATAGTAGCCTTGCTGGAATCAAACCTAGGACCACCATGGACCCACAACACTGCCCTTGTTCCAAAGCACCTTTTACATGTATGGGCTTATTCATCAATTTCCAAGTTTTTGAATAAACTCACATTTAAAAAAGACTCAAATGTTTGCTTATTTACTAATATGGAAAACTTGTTTGAATAAAAAAACTCAAATTTGTGAGTTTACAAACTCTAAAAAGAAAACTCAAAAATCTCAAATTAAAAATATGGCTCGATTTTGCCTAGGATAGCTCCCATTGACTTCTACATAAACTCACATTGGACATTCAAGTTTTTGAACCATAATTCTAATACTGAGAGTTTTCGGGCAACGAAATTCAAATTCAAGCGTTGATAATTCACCCCCATAATGTGAAATCTTGATGCTGTAACTGTAATCTCTCCGGGGCCACACATTTCTTATTTTGACACCTCCTCTATCTCCTATTCTTTTCTCCGATTTATTCATTTTGCATACTGTTGAGGCTTACAGACCCTTTTTTATGAAGATAAGGTACTGTGCTCTACATTTGTAAGCTATACCTGCTGAGTGCACTTAACTCTATTTATAAAGGTGTTACATTGGGAGGACCACTATAACATTAAAGGATTTTCTTGGTGTTTCACTTCCACTCAGTTTGGTTTCAGTTGCTTTAAATCACTTACAGAAAATGCATTCCTTAACTTATTACAGGCGACTTCTCGTGAAAAAGGAATTTCTGATGTGAGCTCCATTTAGTTTGCCAATAAGCAATGAATAACATCACAACGCTGCATAAAATATTAAAAAGAATGTCCACTTCCAGCAGATAAGCACTGAGCCCAGGAAGGGAGTGGGTATTGTTGCTGTTTTTGTCACTTCACTGTTTTTTGTTTACTCTTCCCTTTTTCGTTAGTACAAGAGTTTATCGTTCCTGTATGGTTGGAATCATCTGTTCTAAAAGACTAATATTATCCTAAGCCGTACACATTTTAATGCTTGTAGCTGTAGGGTTAAAATTAACTACAAGCCATCAAAATGCAAGCAGATATGCAGATTTCCCAGATGCAGATGTATAAAGGGATTTTTTTATTATTTTATCTTCAGGCCAATTTACAGTTCATGTAGGGGATGCGAGGAACATATTCAGTAAGTGAGCCCTGATACCTACCTGTCCTACAGATTCATTTAAAAAAACAATTCATGAAAAAAAGTATGTTTTTCTCGTTAGCAGTATGTGCATTGACAAGAAATTAATCCATGTGAAAACTTGTTTACAAAGTCCCTGTTTATTAGGACTGTAAAATGTGTGTTATAAATATACAAATGAGTAAGACGACACAGGGAAAACGGCCATGGGAGCTTAAAAACAACCAGAAGTATAAACCTGCGCCGTGCTCTGCAGACGGTTAGACAGTCTGCTGCAAAGTTAGGGCAGATGCCAGAGATGAGACCAGCCATAGATGGAACAGAAGTACAATCCAGAGCCTGGCATCTGGGTCGTTTATCTGCCAAGCTTGCCTCATGAGTAGCCACAATGGCTGGCTCCTCCACAGAAACCAACAGTGAAAGAGGACAAAAGGTTCTATGTTCCACACTGCCAGGAATAGGTATGGGTAGTGCCAAAGCAGCATTGCAGTTACAAGACTGTGCCAATCTCCTTTGGAACTGGATTTTCTTTTTGTATTAAAACAAGTGAAAACATCCTTGCTAAGGGAAGAAGAGAAACCACAGCAAAGCACTTGTTTCTATCACATTTTGTCTTTTTTTTGCCCTTCATTAAGGCGATGCTAAACTGACACATACAAACACACTTGCACTGGCTCATCCTAGCTGCTGCAAATTATGAAGTTGGCTATTCATTTGAGTCAAATGAATTAAACAAAAAATAACGTAGTGCTCTCATAAAAAGCTAACATGCTGTAAATATCTTGGACCCCGCTGCTGATATGAATTACTTTTCAGACATAGTAAAGCATCGCTGAAATCTGCTTTAAAAAAATACAGTTGCCTCGACATTTTAGGTTACAGTCCATCTGTCCCTTTCTGGTCTTTATTGAAATGTTAATAAATATGAAATGGAACAGGAGGAAAGGTGTCAAGTTTGTGTTTATAACAATATTTTTCATAAATGTGTTTTTTTTTCACAAACTCTCCTTATGCTTGTTAACGAGTTTTTTACAAGTGGGTCTTGAAGAGCTAATCCAGCAAATATGCGGATTAGCTAACAACTGCATATTTAAATCTTCAGGCAGGCAAAGGTCACATTTCACAGGGTACTTTCTTAGTACTGTGCACTCACGGCCCTTGGTTTTAGATTATATTATTTGGTCTTTAATAAATACATTTGATGTTGCTGGAGCAATCTATTTATCAGTAATTGATGGCACACATCCACGTCCCACCCAATCATCTTAGGCAACATCAGCTATTTGCAAAATGGGGCTACAGTGAGTAACAGTACACTGAGGGGGTCAATATGGCTAGAGAGACAGTAGGTTAACTGAGCACCCTTTTCTGCAGTGTCGGACTGGGGTGCCAGGGCCCAACAGAAAATCTTAGATTACAGGCCACTCTCTAAACTAGTTTCCTTCTCTCTTGTGTCACTTCCTTAATTCTCTTATTCACTTCTCCTTATCATCTATCTTTTACCCCCATTTCTGCTCTTTGCTCTCCTATTGAAATAGGTAATATAAAGAACAGGAGGGCAAATGACACATGGGTCTGCCAGGAGGTTTGCTGGTATCCAGGAGGGCTAGTCCAACACTACTTTACTGGATCTAAACTGGAGCCATAGTGGAATGTCACAGGTGTGACCCTTTACTCTTACATATTTGTATGCCAGGAATAACGGGAATGTCCAAAAATGTTTCTGTTTAAAGCGGAGACATAGAGGCAGGACAGGCAGTTACTTTTACATTTTATTCAGCACAACCTAGATGTTACTGCACTCCTATCATTCCCCCATCCTCCTCACTGTCTAGAACTGAGTAGCCTGTGCATGGGCATGTTCATCAGGCCGCCCATTCTGCCACATTTACAAGATTTTGGGATGATAATACATAGCTTTTATAAATAACATTGTCCACGCAATGGCACCTGCCTGCTTGTTGTGATTGTGAATTACAACATTTATATCATATAGTGTAAGTAAAGTTTGTTTTGCCTGACTAGCACAGTAGAAAAGAATTTGGAATTATTCCTTAGGGTGACAGGTCCCCTTTATGTTAGGTTGACCAGATCACTTGACACATTTAATAAAAATATATTGCAGCACTGCACTGTTTGCATTTACATTTAATTGCAATTGGTGCAGCCCTGCTAGCTGTATTTTCTAGACGTGTCCCCAAATTTTCAAATGATCTGTTCACCATACTTAAGTGATGATAATATCTACTTGACAAACATGTTATAAATTATTAAGCAGCAAACTTTTCATAAGATTAAGCAACATATAAAAAGCCTAACATGCCACTATAGATGGAAAAGAGTATTGCAACTAGTAAAAATAATCCAAAATTATTTTTTAAACATATAAATAGTAAATGAAGCAAGAAGGGGTGGGACCCATATTATCAGGCGGGGGGGGGGGGGGGGGGTCAGTTGGCTGATGAGAACAGGGAAAAAGCAGAAATTCTGAACTTTTATTTTTCATTCGTCTACACACATGAGGAGCCAGCTAATCAAGGCTTTCATTTTAAAAGACTCAATTCTAGTAATACTATTAATATAACTACCGATGCATAGGTCACTCAGGAGGAAATTCAACAGAGACTTGAACATGTAAAGGTAAACAAAGGTCCAGTACCGGATGGGATTCATCCCAGGGTATTAAATGAGCTGAGCGCTGTGATTGCCAAACCTCTTCACTTAATTTTTCAGGATTCATTGAGGTATGGCATGGTGCCGAGAGACTGGCGAATTGCTAATGTGGTGCCGTTATTAAAAAGGGATCTCGTTCTCAGCCTGAAAACTATAGGCCTGTTAGTCTGCCATTAGTGGTAGTAAAGCTTTTGGAAGGGGTAATAAGGGATAGGGTACTTGAATACATTGAATACATGAATACTTTGTGCCAGCATGGTTTTATGTGGAACAGATCTTGCCAGACTAATTTAATTGCCTTTCAAGAGGAGGTGAACAGGAACTGCTGGAATGGCAGTGGACTTTGCTAAAGCATTTGGTATAGTACTGCACAGAAAGTTAATGATAAAATTGAGGGATACTGACCTGGAACATAATATTTGTACTTGGATAGAGAACTGGCTGAAGGATAGATTACAAAGAGTGGTGGTAAATGGAACATTTTCTAATTGGGCCAGTGTTGTTAGTGGAGTACCGCAGGGGTCAGTCCTTGGCCCTTTGCTTTTTGACTTGTTTATTAATGACCTGGAGGTGGGCATAGACAGTACTGTATGTATTTTTGTTGATGACACTAAATTGTGCAAAACTGTAAGTTCCATGCAGGATGCTGCCGCTTTGTAAAGTGATTTGACAAAATTGGAAAACTGAGAAGCAAAATAGAAAATAAGGTTTAATTTTAAAAGTAGAAATAATATAAATGCAAGTCATACACTAAATAGTAGTGTTTTGGGGGGATCTTTAATTGAGAAGGATCTGGAGATTTTGTAGATAGCAAGTTGTCTAACCCCAGACAATGTCATTCTGTGGCTACTAAAGCAAATAAAGTGCTTTCTTGCATTAAAAAGGGCATTGACTCAAGGAATAAGAATAAAATTTTGCCCCTTTATAGGTCCCTGGTAAGGCCTCACCTTGAGTATGCAGTGCAGTTTTTGGCTTCAGTCCTTAAGAAGGATATTAATGAGCTGGAGAGAGTGCAGAGACGTGCAACTAAACTGGTAAAGGGGATGGAAGATTTAAGCTTTGAAGTTAGACTGTCGAGGTTGGGGTTGTTTTCTCTGGAACAAATGTACTTGCAAGGGGACATGATTACTCTGTACAAGTACATTAGAGGGGATTATAGGCAGATAGGGGGTGTTCTTTTTTCCCATAAAAACTATCAGCGCACCAGTGGTCACCCCTTTAGATCAGAAGAACGGAGCCTCCATTTGAAGCAGCGTAAATGGTTTTTCACAGTGAGGGCAGTGAGGTTGTGGAATGCCCTTCCTACTAATGTTGTGATGGCAGATTCTGTTATTGCCTTTAAGAAGAGCTTGGATGAGTTCTTGAACAAGCATAATATCCAAGGCTATTGTTATACTAAAATTAGTATTGATGTTGGTATATATGGTTTATGTATGTGAGTGTATAGATAGGTCAGTATAGGTTTTGTGTGCTGTGTTCACCTGGAAAATTTAGGGGATGATCTCGTGTTCCTCTTACCCCTCCGGTTCTGCTGGCGATCCTGATGTTCATTGGGGTAGCTTCTCCTGTTGGTCCCCTATCCGGGAACGTGTTGGCTAGTCACAGGCATTTCTTTGATGGTGTGCTATATTGTAGGCATCTCCTGGCATGCTGACGTCACCTTCTCTTCCCCCAAGCTGCCGTCTGAGTTGTCAACAGTACTGAGAATGCAACCACACTGCTTCCGCCATCTTGGTACAACTCCGGGTAATCTCTCTGCCTCTCCTCCACTCAGCCAAAAAAAAAAAGGATTGTGGTGCACTTAACAATATACATGTATAAGAAGGGACACACTCCCTACACATATGGCTCACATGCCCGGTACTCAAATCCTTTTGGTCTGAGGTAATTAATACTATCAACAATATTACCTTTATATCACTCAAGATAGAAATTCCCTCTCTCATTTTACTATACACAATACCGGAAAAAAAATTTACACTGTCAGATCCTTTAACTCTCCATCTATTACAAACGGCAAAAGCCTTAATACCTAAGAAATGGAAGACTACTTCCCCTCCGTCCTTTTCTGAATGGGTAGCAAATGTTGAAGAAATACGTAAAATGGAAGAACTTACATTTATACTACAGAATAAAAGTTCACACTATTGGAATATATGGTCCCCATGGGTTAATTTTATTAGAACCAACTGAAAGCAACAGTAAGAAAACTCACCGTCCCCTAACCAGCGTTCACTGTTATAAAGTTGAATTATAATACTCTTAGAATTGTAAAACTTCATTGTAACCTCACCATGTTTGATAGTAATGACTTGCTGCCGGTTTTGCTTTATAAATATGTAATTGAAAAGACCTTACTTTCTTTTGATACACCCCCCCCCCATCCCCACCCTCTCTTTATTCTGTATCCCTTCCTTTCAGTGAAAAATGGAAAATAAAGAATTGAAAAAAAAAAAAAAAAAAAAAGAAGGGACACACTCATTTAGGTAAAAACCTGAGTGCAAACCAGATACTGGATACACAAAAAGAGCAAAAAGCTGGTGGACACCAGGGAATTTAAACAAAAAAAAAAAACTATTTTATTTTATCAATGTTTTGGTCCTCACCTGGAACCTTTATGAAGATAAAACAATAGTAAAAAAACGAAACATTTATAGACTCATCCACCAGTGAATCACCACCCAGACACACCCATCCAAATGAGCATGTTAACCTTTGAGTGACCAAATTTTGGACAAATGTCTAGTGATCCCAACCAGAATTTCTGAAAAATAGTAAAGTGTATATTAAGTTACATTATATTATATAATAAAACTCCAACGTTCATAAACTTTAAAGTGCATATCATACTAAAATACAATAAATAATGTGATGATATTAAAATTCACACATATTATATTATCACCTAAACATGTTGTAAACATTTGAAATGTATCTTAAAATTAGAGTAAAATTGTATAAAAATGAATCCCTATTAAAACTTGGCGTCCCTACTGGGGAACTGAGAGTTACAAAGACTAAAAAAGATTAAATCTATCAAGTGGTGTCAGAAACAGAATGAAAGAACAATATTTATTTAATCCATGGGGGGCTAAAGTGTCCAATGTCCTAATCCCAAAAATGTTCTTTTTTTTAAAGAATCACCACCCTTTTAGGTTCCGGAATTAGATCAATACCCATAAACCTTAGAGTGGGCAATCTATGCCCTTTTTCCAAAAAAATGTTGAAGTAAGGGTAAATCTGTTTTACCTGTCTCAAAAGCTCTCTTAATGGAAGACCTATGATTGCCCATTCTCTCTCATGTTTTTACATATTTTATATACAGGTTTAAGAAAAAAATAGGTGCACTCAGTTATTGGAGAGAATGCCTGGGTGTAGACTTGGCAGGCCTCAAGGAAGACCACAACGTTGGAATAACAAATACATTTTATTTATACATATATTAAATATATAAATATTATATATATATAAGAATTGAAAAAAGTAAATTTAAGCAGAAAAATACAGTTATCTAAGAAAACTATGAAATAGCACACTACACACTATTATTTTAGAATATCCCTAATAAAAAATAATATAGAAATAAATAGTGAAATAGTCATTTTGCTTGATATAAATTCCCATACAACATTGTACTCGGGAGCATTTAGACGATTCTTACCTGAAAAACATTTTTTAAATACATTACAAAAATAATCTCATAAATATTTCATTTGTGCATAGGCACAGGTATCACACTTTCTAACTAAAGTATGTATCTCTTCTGACATAAATCTGGCACTGGTAATATATCTGTAATATATTAACACTATCTTACCTCAAGGTATTTGGCTGTAATCCACCGCTGTCAATTAAAACCAGGAGCAAACTAACATTTCTCCTCGTGGCCCAGTTACATGACTATGTGCAATAGATGGTCATTTTCTGGTTTCACAGTAATTCTTCTTTAGAAACTCAAGGCTAAACAAAACCTGCTATTAGCAGTTCAATTGATAAGGTATGTTAAATGACAGCAAGGCTATCAGGACTGTTGGAATTTTCCCACATTTTCTTCTTTCTCTTGAACCAATTGATTCTAAAAAAAACTATAGTGGTCCTGATGATATGCCATCTACCTCAAGCCAATAGAGTGGAAAAGGGCTTTATTTATTTCCATATTAGTTAGCATATGTCTTCACTTCCATGCATACACAGTGAGTGCCTGAGGGCTGCCTACATATTCTCATTAATATATTCTGTAATCTTCCCAATAAGGGTGAATAGGCAGAATTGTCTCTGCTAGGAATAAACCTCAGTATTATTGTTATAGTGATATTGTTGTAGCACTGGATCAAAGGATGATAGTGAAACTTACTTTTGGTAGGCTAACTATGGACATGATTTAATAGAAGATTTTATCACATTATGTCTGATCTTTGCACTGAGGCTTCAGCTGGTTTTAAGGCACAAGAGGTAAATGTGTTTTGTGCACAAGCAGACAGTGCATAGGTGATTGTGTCTTGCAGTTAAAGTATGGGCCCTTCTTTTTTTCCTTTCCCATTCTGCTCTGACCCCTTCTTTTGTTCCATGTATTCCCTTTCTCATTTTGCTTCTGTTCTTCCTTTGTATTCAAACCCATTCCCTTCTGTTGTAGTGATTTTTTCTTTCTTCTCTTCTATTTAATTTTCTAATATTGTCTATATTGGACACCATGCCATATTTCTACTGCTATAACTAACTCCTCTTCCCTCTCTCTTATACATTTCTTTCTCTCCCATTACTTTTTATGGCCATTCAGCTTGTTTTTTCTTCCTTTAGGGAGGGTTCTTCCCAAAGCCAGAGCCTTCTCCAGTCCACTTACGCATCACAGTTCCTGGTTATCCTACAGGGTTTAAACCATAGAGGCTTGTCATGCCCAGACCCAGACACTTCCCCAGCCCACCTAAATCACTAGCTAATTAGCCTTTATTCCCCTTGACCTACTGTAAATTGCTGTAAAGTGATTAGCAGTGTTTTGGGGAATGGTGTACAGAGTTGAGAGAGTGCTTTGTTATTGGCTATGTGATTATTTAGGAGGGGTTGGATTATGCGGAAACATTTGTGTGTGTTTTATTAGTTGGCAGGTGAGTGTAACATCAATGAGAAAATATACTATATACATATATTATTCTGGTTGTGTAAAAACAAGACTATATACTGATTTTTTGTTCTTGCAGAATTATCTTTAGCAAAATAATGGTTACCCTATTTATTGGCCAACACTGGGATCACCACTGAAAAACTAAAGTGTGCCCATAGTGAATCAAAACTCCTCATTCCTACAACCTGTAGCAATTGGCATACAGGTACCTAGAAGGGCAACCATTTAAGAGTTTTAACCTTGAAAGCAAACAAGTTGCAGGTAAAACTTAGCCCTTGTGAAAAAATGTATAATGAAGCAGTAGGATTCTTAATGAATCAGATGAAAGTGAGTGTAGGACTGGCCAGACAGGGGATGACTTTGATGTATTTGACCAGCTTGCAATATATCGACAAACAATCCCTGTTTTGCTTAAAGGGGAGGGCATTTCCTGGTAGCTTATTGCACAGAATGTCTTAATGTCATATATATATATTGATAATGGGTGAGTGCAGAGGACCTCTTTGTCTGTATGAATGCCCTTATGATTGTGACTGCATTCAAATATGTGATACATTACAAGCAAGCTTGAAATGCATTCCTGTTAGCAGCATATAACAAACTATTATTTTAAAGCCACTTGAGAAAAAATGAATAAACCAATCATATTCCTGGAAAAGTAATACTTTTATTTGTATGTTTCATCAAAGACATTTTTCCTTGGATAATTTAGCACTAGAAACAGTGATGAATAACCTTGTATTTCTGAGCACAGATTTATGACTTTGTTCCTTATCCATGCATTCAAAAACATTGCTGTGTCTGGGAGATGTGGCATAACGTGTGATACGAGACACAGCTTTAAAAAGATTAGAAGTAAAAGTTTCCTACTCATTTACAGCCAATTGCTAGAATCTAATTTTTCACAAATGGCGCTAACTTCTTTGATGCTTTTTTTTTTTCATGGTTGCTTCATTTGTATTTGCCTAGAAAGCACCTTGGATAGAATTACTTACTGTATTAATAGCCTTCTGACAAGGTTTATTTCTGCTCATCAATTTTGTCTTTTTTGTTAAATTATCCTTTTTTAAACCAAGTTGGTGGGTGGAAGGAATGTTTTGCTTTAGTATGCAAAATTATTTTTGTTTAGCATATACATTTTATTACATTATGTCTGAAAATACTGTGGCTAAAGGGGTATCACAAATAATAGTAATAAAATATTAATAATTGTTATTAATAAATAATAGCTTTGCTAGCATGGCATGATGATGCTTTTGCTGGTACGAATGCATGCATAATAAAATTCTGCTGGGAAACAAGTAAAGAATTATATTTTTCTTGTTTTTGTTCTCTTGTTTTTATTTTTCTGTCTGTCATTTTTTTATTCAGTGTCTGAAAGCTCAGTTTGGAAAAATGGTTTAGTTTATAGCACAAACAAAATTGTTACATTCAGAATGGCATGTAAGTACCTGGGGTTTTTTTTTTCTCCTCTTTTTCCCGTTTTTACTCATCCCTACCAAAAAAAAAAAAAAAAATCTGCAAATCCATTTGCTAACCAGCTGCACCTCTGTACTGAACAGATAACAACCTGTGCAAGCCAGGCTTTTGCTGTGAATCGCTGCTGATAGGCCTGAATCTCAGAGCTTTTTTTAAATGCTAATGACAAGAAACATTTCCTAAGCCAAAACGCTCTTGTAGATCTGTCTACTTCTATTATGACAGATATTTGCTTGTAAGTACATAGAACACTTGTTCACTGCGCCTTATCTGCCGTGGTGCAGCCTGCTGACCTACATACCATTCAGCACAATATGATGCACAAACATCTTCTATACAATTTTTCATTTTCAACTTAAAAACAGTGGAGAAAAGATAGGATTGCTACAAATCTAACAAAAAGATGGTGTTACTTCCAAATAAAAAAAAAAGTGGCATTTTCCAGAGAATGTATTTGTAAGAAGTTCATGCACAAGCAGTGCTTAAAAGGGTGTTGAATTGCAATTAGGTATGGGCGAAAAATGGCATCTTTTGTACAGTCATAAAAAAAACCCATAAGCTAACTTATTTCCCACAACAATTAAAAGTTCAACATCTCAGTGGCACGGTTTAGTAACGTCTCCAAATGTAAAATGCAAATATGGAAAGAATGAGATAATAACAATAAAGAAGTGAGTGGAGAAGATGATATGTGTGGGAAAATGCAGTGATAGTCAATTACCTGTCACTGACAGACTGTGCAGGAATCACACAATGTAGCTTTCAGCTTCTGCTGGTGCCCGTGAAAAAAATCCCATCCACAAAGCTATCAGAGCATTAGTGCAAAATGACTTGAAATGACTGTAAGCAAACTCTTAAAGAAACAGTATAACTCCTTACACTCCTAGTACCATTCCGGAAAGCAATAACCCCCTTGGTAACAATGGTAACTATTTTTCTCTTTAATGAGCAGTAACGATACCAAGAGCTTTACATTTTCAAATATATTTTTCCCATTAATTAAAAAAATCAAAAATGTAAATAGCACAGAAAATACCACATAATGTTACCATACTGAGAGTTGCCGATAGACTTTGATTGCATCGGCAGAGTTTTCAGCAAGCTTTCAGTTGACGAGGGTGTAACAGTGTAGTGCATCTCTGTACTATAACACCTTGTTGGAAACATTTGTATTTCACTTCAGCATGACAACTAGCACACTTGTCAAAGCAGAAAATGCTTGGGAAATGTGCCATTAAACATTTTTTTACTTCAAAATTCCTAACAGCCAGGAAAAGATTAATAAATTGGATTTAAATAATGAGCCCATATATTCCCCTTATGTTTAGACTTTCTACACCATATCTAGAAACCATAATAATTGTATTTACAATTATATGTTTGTTTGTTTGTTTGTTTGTTTATGTTTGTAGATTTTCTTAGATCTAAGAAATGGGATGGAATTTTGTTTAAACAAGAAATAGGATTGTGGAACCCTGGAACCCAGACTACCTCATGGCAAAAAAAGAGTAAAAACAATGTTTACTAGCACATACTACATATATGTCATACCTCAACAATTCTAAAAACAATTTTAAATGCACTTTTCTTTAAAATATAAAACTATTTTCCAGGTTGTAGAAGATACAGCAGTTTATCGGGAGGTGCATTTTTGGTAACAGGTTGATACACATATCTGAAAATGACATTTCCAAACCCACACATAAAAGTGGTGCCAAACAGTATGCCATGTCCATGTAACCCTGCACAATACCACTTGACACATTAGTTCTACAGTGTCCATGCTAGGCTGCACAGTCTCCCACTCACCATGCTATGTTGTACAGGCCACCCTTATTACATTTCAGAGCCCACTGCCTTATATTATTCCCCAAACACAACCCCTTGGTATACATGTTAACAATTCAAACACTCCACTGTACACTGCAGAGGCCATTGTACATTAAATGGCACTCCAGAGTCTACATTATACTGCACAGCAATTACAGTGACCAAATAGCAAAGTCTCCTAGTACCCATGTTATGTTGTAGATTGCTCAATATGCATGTAAAATTTAAAAGCCCTAAGCCATTGGATTTTATAGCACTACAGCCCCACAGTGTTCGTTTTAAATTGCACAGCACCCAATACCCATACTTGTATAATCAACCACCACCAATTTATTAATGTTTGTTTGCACAATCCTGTCTCCATGTCACACTTAGGGGCACATTTACTAACCCACGAATGGGCCGAATGCGTCCGATTGCGTTTTTTTCGTAATGATCGGTAATTTTGCGATTTTTTTCGGGCGTCTTTACGATTTTTGCGTAAAAACCCGATTTTTTTCGGCGTCTTTACGATTTTTGCGTAAAAATGCGAGTTTTTCGGCGTCTTTACGATTTTTGCATAAAAACGCGAGTTTTTCGTAGCCATTACGAAAGTTGCGCAAAGCCGCAATTTTTTCGTAGCGTTAAAACTTGCGCGAAACGTCGCGCTTTTTAAGTTTTAATGCTACGAAAAAGGCGCGACTTTGCGCGCAAGTGTTAACGCTACGAAAAAATCTCGACTTTGCGCAACTTTCGTAATGGCTATGAAAAACTCGCGTTTTTACGCAAAAATCGTAAAGACGCCGAAAAACTCGTGTTTTTACGCAAAAACGTAAAGACGCCGAAAAAATCGCAAAAAATACGAAAAAGTCGCAAAATGTTCGTTTCCAATCGGAATTTTTCCAATTCGGATTCGAAATCGTGTCTTAGTAAATCAGCCCCTTAATATGCCCTGCCTACTACCCAATCCATGTACTTGCTGAACTGCAACACTAAACATTAATAGAGAGTCTGTATTATACTATGTAACTTTGCACCGATGACAGTTGTTAACACTGTACTTCATGCTCTCAACACTTCAATCCCACGTGCACTCGTGTTTAGTGATGGGCAAAATGTTTCGCCAGGCATGGATTTGCGTCAAATTTCCGCCGCAGAAAAATTCGCCACACGTCCAAAAATTGTCACGGGCGTCAAAAAAGAATAGTCGTGGGCATCAAAAGAATAGCTGCTCGACGAAATAATAGCCGCGGGCAAGAAAAGAATAGCAATGGGCGACAAAATAATAGCTGTGCGACAAAATAATAGCAGTGGGCGACAAAATAATAGCCGTTCGACAAAATAATAGCTGCGGGCGACAAAAGAATAGCCGCAGACGACAATTTTTTTTGCCGCATGACATTTTCGCAGTTTTGCGAATTTTTCGCCGTTTTGCGGATCTTTTGAAAGATTTGTGAACTTTTCGGCGAAGCGGAACAGATTCACTCATCACTACTCGTGTTATATTGAATAGTCATGGTATAGTCCAAACATAACTACTGTAGACTTTCCGGCAAAGAGTATGGCATTTGGCTGACCATAAGTCCAGGTTTATGCAAGCCAAGCTTTATGCAAGAGTACCAAGCACCCAACCAGATAATTTAAAAACATATTCAAAGCAGCACAGCTATTGAAATTCCCAGTATACAAGAATGAAGCACTTTTCTATTCACTACTCAAATGGAAGGCACCACCCAAATAATTAGGTGCAACAATGGCAGCAGCTTATGACTGCCATATGACTGGGGTGGCCAAGTCAGGGTGCTCGATTGACAGTATAAACAGTTTGTTAATTTTGTTCTTGGGAAAGGGGTTTCAATGAATTATATTGGAAAAAGACTGCATGCAGTATTTATCAGGTTATTTTCTCCTCTTCTTGTGTCCTCTGCATTTCCAACATCAAAATGGTAAATATAATAATGATTCTAGGAAGTAAGCCGAACCATTTACCTGTGAAAGGCTTCTTAACATCAGTCTTCACTGCTAGTACATTTGATGGCTATAGTGAAGAACAGGGGAACGTTATCAACATGGCTACATCTGTCAAAATGACTGAACCCCTAATCATGTAAGGGCATCAAGCAGAAGAGTGCATTTGTGCTGTTAAATGCATCATTTATGAAAGGGAATCAAAATCTATTTGTTATATACACCAGCACATTAACTGACAATTTAAGATGTTTTGACATTGTAAGGAAAAGGTAAATCCTTGTACAGGGACACAGACAGAAATAATATGTTCTAGCAAAAATAACACACAACAGTGACTTTCCAAATAATAAAAACTATCCCTTATAATGCTGTCAAACAGACATCTGGTCAAATGTCTAAATTCATACTGAGGTCTTTAGACTATTGTTATGTCCCAATATGCTTTAAACATTGCCAATATGCTTTTATTTCTAGAGGCAAAATGTTATGCCTTGGGTTACTAGAGACCTCGTTTAACACCAGCCTTCCTTCTGTTAATAAGAAGCTCGTAATATTGAACAGAGCATGTCTTGTGTCTGGCTAATTGACTAATGAAGCTCAAAGGAGGAACCTTGGGTGATTAGAATCTGTAACTTAATGGCTCAGGTCTACTACATCTTACCAATTGCAAAAGAATCAGCTGTCACTTGTGCCATGCAGCAGATGGACAGTTTGTAAATGGGCGCCAAAGCCTTTAGATGCTTTGGCAGCTCACGTGCCATCAGGCAGCAGATTCTGATATTCTGCAGATGGCTAAAGAAGCCATCTTACATTTGTGCTGTATAGCGCTGTTTTGCCCATAAATGTAGCAATCAACTGATGAGTCTGGAAGCTCCGCAGTACAGTTTTGCATGAAGCAAATGATTTAGGTTCCATTATTTCAAAGCACTATTTTTTAATTAATATGGCATTGCCAAGGGTTAACTAAATAGCTTTTTGGAGAGTCATATAAAGACATAAATAGAACTGCAATGTGCCATTGTCTTACAGCTTTACCTCTGTGATAAGTAACTGTTGTGAAAGGACAATACTCATTGTACTATACCTAGGAAATCAGGTGTATCATTTGGAACAAGTAGAAGGTTATACTTCAACTCTTTAACATCAATTGTGATTTTAATTTGTAGAGGAACATATATGTTTTAAAGGATTACAATATTCCAATAAATATCTAAAGATTCTCTTATTAAGGGATAAAACAGTGATTTTTTTTTGGAGCCTAGAAGATTCATGCCTTTCAACAATTGTCTCCATGCATCTATTTGTTCAGAAGTCAGGATGAATGACAGAGTCTTCCCCCATACTGCTAGAATCAGATGCATTAATAGAGCATGAGCGGGGCAGCCATACCATAATAGGGGCTAGAACTTATTTAATAGAAATGGCCTTTAATGTAAATCAGGTAGATAACACCAAGTCATAAGGCAAATCAACAAAGATGCCCATGGGGTGGTAAAGTGCATAAGTTTAGTTCAGAATATTTACCTCCCACTTGCTTTACAGATATAATATGCTTAAGTAATATCACTGCCCAACTGCTACTTTTCTTACACTACAGGTATCTGGAACCCCATTATCAAAAAGCTCCAGATTACAGGAAGGCCATTTTGCATAGACTCAATGTTAAGCAAAGAATTCTAATTTTTAAAAATGATTTTCTTTTTCTCTGTAATAATAAAACAGTACCTTGTACTTGATCCCAAGATATAATTAATCCTTACTGGAAGCAAAACAATCCTATTGAGTATAGTTAGTGTTTCAATTATTTTTAGTAGACTAGAAGATCCAAATTACCAAAAGACCTCAGAAAACCCCAGGCCCTGAGCATTATGGATAACAGATCCCATACCTGTATTTGATCCTGTCTAAGCTGCATAAATCTATTTTGGTGGTAAAACAATCCTTCTGGGTTTAATGCTTAAATAAGTTTTATTAGACTTAAGGTATGGAGATCTAAATTACAGAAGGATACCTTATATGGAAAACCCCAAGTCCTGAAGATTCTGGAAAACAGGTCCCATAACATTCTTCTGACAGAGCAGATCTGAACTACTGAACCAACCAGATGCCAGAAAAATGACTGACAGGGGCAAACTACTATGCTTAACTCTCTCCCTTCCTTTCAGCTCTTGATTTCAAAGTTGACAGGTAAGAAGATTAGAGAGAATCGTGTAGAGTATCTTGTGCATTCCTCAGTCACTGAGTCAGTGCTGCAGCTCAAATTGTTCAGCCAGCAGCAAGGTATTGCTAACTGCTAATACCGTTAACATTTTAAAAAGAATAATGTCAATTGAAAAAGTGTCCAGAAGAGCACTTTGAGCATTTTTATGGCATTCAGATTCCTTTTAATAACTTTACTACAAATGTCCTAGAAAGTCCTAGAAAGGCTCTGTTTTATATATCATAGCAAACATGTGTGCTGTGAGATACCATCTTTAAAGTGATATATAGACTACAGGGCCCATTTACATCTGCAAGTGCAAAGTGCAATTCTGAACACCATCCTAATGGTCACACATTTCCACAATGCATTGTTTATGAAGGGGCCGATGCGCCTGATGCAATTGCCCTGCATCTGATGCAACTGCATAAAAGTCCATCTGGCATCATTTCTGGTGTTCAACATGCGAATGACGTCCGTGCCTGATTCTTTAAGTGCACGTGTGCTACACCTGTTCGGAAGGTGCTGGTAGCCCCAGGTTTCCCCTGCATCAATAGACACAGTAGCACCCAATTCAGAATGGAAGACAGTAAGGACTGAGCAGGTTACCTATATGGGAATGCACAAGGAGCATTTTGACTTTATTAAAAATGGTTTTATGTGAAACTGACTGCACAACTGCACTTGCGCAATTGAGCCCTTTATAACTTCAAATATTTTAAAGGAGATACTAGAAATAATAGGATTTAAAATGTTACTTCTGGCCAGACCTTCAGAAGTGTTTGCATTTGCTTTCATTAAGCCACTGGGTCTTTGTTTGCTGTTATCAGACTACTTTGTCATCATCCAGAGTTTAAAAAAACGACAAATTTATATTTTTTTAACAGTATGTCAGTGAAACCCACCTGCTACTCGGTAAAACATCATTTACAATGTTCAAAATATCAGTATTTATTTCAAATGTCTTCCAAACAGGGACACAGAAAGATACCCTATCCTGTATGAGACTTGAAAGTGTAAAATGTAGATAAAATGTTGATATGATAAAATGTTGCCTGAGAAGTTCAGAAATATACTTCGTCCACCTACCAGTTGTGCCCTGCTTGAGGGCACCATATCTTATAGACTATGTTAAGTGAAGGAAGTAGAATGAATTGGTACTCTTCTTCATGCACCCTTGCATACTGTTTTCATAATAGATGTTATTTATTTAATGGCCACTTTAAAGGTGGGTAAAGGGGCAAGGAAAGTGGCATGTCATTTTTATGTCTGCATCCAAAATTTTATTTAAAGCTCACTACTTCGGAGGGCTCATAGTTACATAGGGTTGAAAAAAGACCAGAGTCCATTTCAACCCTTCCAAGTAAACCAAGCACACACAACATATACTTACCAATCAATACACTCACATACATAAACTATATATATAAACATTAATACTAACTGTAGATATTAGTATCACAATAGCCTTGGATACTATGCTTGTTCACGAACATTATTAGGAAGGGCATTCCCCAACCTCACTGCCCTCACCGTGAAAAACCACCTACGCTGCTTCAAATGGAAGCTCCGTTCCTCTAATCTAAAGGGGTGGGCTCTTTTTGAGTATTGCACAATTTAGTGTCATCAGCAAAAATAGAAACAGTACTGTCTATGCCCACCTCCAGGTCATTAATAAACAAGTTAAAAAGCAAAGGACCAAGGACTGACCCCTGCGGTACTCCACTAACAACACTGGTCCAACTAGGAAATGTTCCATTTACCACCATCCTTCAGCCAGTTCTCTATCCAATTACAAATATTATGTTCTAGCCCAATATTCCTCAATTTGATCATTAACCTTCTGTGAGGTACTGTATCAAACGCTTTAGCAAAGTCCAAGTAGATGACATCAGCTGCCATTCCAGCATCGAGGTTCCTGCTCACCTCCTCATAAAAGGCAACTTCATTAGTCTGTCAAGATCTGTTACGCATAAAACCATGCTGGCACAAACCTATAGTATTGTGAACTGCAATTTATTCAAGTACCCTATCCCTTATTACCCCTTCCAAAAGCTTTTCTACTACTGATGTCAGACTAAAAGGCCTATAGTTTTCAGGCTGAGAACAGGAACCCTTTTTAAATAACGGCACCACATTAGCAATTCGCCAGTCTCTTGGCACCATGCCAGACCTCAACGAATCCTGAAAAATTAAGTGAAGAGGCTTGGCAATCACAACGCTAAGCTCGTTTAATACCCTGGGATGAATCCCATCCGGCCCTGGACCTTTGTTTACCTTTACCTTTATGTTCAAGTCTCTTTTGAATCTCCTCTTGAGTGACCCATGAGTCGGTAGCTAAATTACTAGAACTGGGCATATTAAAAGGGAAGCCTTCATTAGCTGGCTCCTCAGATGTATAGACAGATGAAAAATAAGAGTTCAAAATTTCTGCTTTTTCATAATTCAGGTTACCAATAAAAAGACATTGGAGTGAAATAAAGTATTAATTAAAAGTAACGATTTCTGGTACAGGTGATCAATCTGTGATTCTGTGATCAACCTGTTAGCCTTAACACAGCAAAACACAGAATTAGGGGATCATGTAATAAATGACACTAATTTTGCCCAGTAGCAGTAACCTATAGCAACCAATAAGATGTTTGCTTTTAAACAGGTGACCAGTAAATTCTATCTGCTGATTGGTCGCTATGGGTTACTGCACATAGGCAAACTTAGTGCCTTTTATTACATAACCCCCTAACAGAGATGAGAGCAAACTTTCTACCAGGTCCACATAAACTGTATTCATTATGGCAGTGCTTCAAACAATTGTAGCCAATCAAACTTAAAATGTGTGCATAAAGCAGGCAATTGGCTGCATTCTGACATGATACAATGTCACTTAATATCTGGACTGTTTTATATGCTTTTTTATTTCCCCAGTATCAATTTTTTTTCAAACAGCCAAAGATAGAAACATCATGTGTAGCTTCTGATCAAGTGTTTAGGGAGGCACTGCAGCACGGAAATATTGAACTGATCTGGAGGCTATGGCCTGAGTTGCTATTGTAAAATAGACTTGTAAAGGTAGGAGTTGACAAGCTTGCTCTGGGAGAAGAGAAAGATATGTCCATTTTCAGTTAATTATATTTTTCATTTTGAACTAGATCACTGCCTATGTTTCTTGAACAGGAACCAAATGTGGAATATTTAAGGGGTGGGGGTGTTGCCTGGGAACTGACCTGACTGTGTGGCCAGTACAGAATCTCTACTTCATATTCTGCACAAAAGAGCATTGTGGGTGTGAAGAAAACACAATTTATTTTCCCATATATATATATATATTTATATTCTGGCTGTAGGTCTGATAACAGTAACCTGTAACTACATCATGCTGGCTCATTTATCAACAATGAGAAAATTTGAACTTGGGCAGTAACCCATAGTAACCAATCAGTGATTTGCTTTTTTCAGCCAGCTGCAGGTAGAACGATGAATGTCACAATTTGATTGGTTTCCATAGGTTACTGCCTAGCGTTGTTTAGTTTATTTAGTCACTAAAAGGTGTTTTCTGTAAGCATTTTAAAGATACAGTGGAATCAAAATATTTTCTCTTAGAATATGCTAAACAGAAGTGGGTGTTACTGACCTGGAGCAAGACAGACAGTCTAGCAAAACTGTACAATCTATTTGATGTTCACCTTTATTAATCTTTAAAGGTGCAGGTTAACTATTTAAAGTCTGAATGGAGTGTGTTGAGATACAGGTCAGGATTACAGAATTTTTTTTATGACTGTATGGAGTACATCTAAGACTGTATTATTTCTAAATAAGGAAACATGTTCATTACAACAGGGATCAGCATCAGAGCTGACTAATTCCTCTCTCAGGAAATCTCGTTCATAATTACATTCCTTACGACACTGCACTTGTACTTCTGCTGATAACACAGGTTGTAAAAACAGCTCTGTGCCATAGTCAATTAATGCGCTGTCTTTTTAACTTCTTTTATTAGAGTGCATTCTGGTCCTTGGGGATTTAATGTCAAGCTGTTGGCAGTCAAAAGACCCAGGGGGCATGATTTCATGCATTGTCAGCCAGGCCTTTAGTGCACTTGTGAATGCTAGATAATGTGACCCCCATTAAAGGCTGACTCAGCATCTTAAAAACAATGACAATATATAACTAAGTAGGACATATAGCATAAAACTGCACTGTGGCCACTGTGTAGGAAATGTATTTGTGAATTGACCAAATCACAGCCTAAGAAAATACGATATGAAAAAAAGAAAAGAACATGAAAATAAGACACTAAAAAGCTGACGCTTCATTTCTAGTCTTTAAAGCACCTACCAGAAACTCTGCTGCTAAATTAATCAGCCTCAAAATTATCAGCAATTTAGCTGCATTTTGCTCATAATTAGCTTGATAAATTAGCATCTGCAATGGAAAACTTGACATCTTTTCTGAGATTCACAAAATGGTGCTTTCTTAGTAAATGATCCTTTCAATCAGCATGCAGGGAATACAAAAACATGGTTTGTCAGGCAGTGAAATAAATGTATTAATATACATGATGAATGGAAAATATTCACCAACAAGACTGCTTTTAAACACAACCTTTTATATTTAGTATTTAAACTGCAAAATGTGTAGATTCCAATTATATTCTTGCATCTGCTGTACAGCCTCTATGCCTACAATTAGCATCACCTATTTTATATCAACATGCTTACACCCGTCACATGTTGTGGATTGCTGACTATCTATCTATCTATCATCTATTTCTGACTATCTACAGTATATATATATATTTATATATATATATAAAAAACAAAATCAAAAATAGTCAGCACTCACGATAAAGAGGATAGGGATGCCTGGGTGCAGTCCGGAGGAAAAAGTATACACTGCAGTTGGCGAAGGATCCGCACTCACAGGACTTACGTGCAAAAAATAGAATCTTTATTAAGCAATAAATGAACTGACATTTCGGCTGTGGCTACAGCCTTTCTCAAAGTTTGAGAAAGGCTGTAGCCACAGCCGAAACGTCAATTCATTAACTGCTTAATAAAGATTCTATTTTTTGCACGTAAGTCCTGTGAGTGCGGATCCTTCGCCAACTGCAGTGTATACTTTTTCCTCCGGACTGCACCCAGGCATCCCTATCCTCTTTATCAACAAGAATTGAAGCAGTGTGCCATCCTTGGTTTGATATATATATATATATACAGTATATATATATATATATATATATATGCATGAGAATGTAAAATAAAAAATAAATAATAAAATCAGTTTAAATAAATTAAGATACAATCCGTTATAATACCTGTAGGTTGAGATAAGTGATCCGTGTGCCCTATTGAAAAATGGTAACACTATAGGGCTCACAAGTGCAGTGTGCAAAGTGAAATTTCCGTTGCAAGTCACAAAGTTTTTCACCCAGAAAGTGTAGCTATGGGGAAATATACCTGACGCAACTCTAGCGATGCACCAAAACATGCACAATTATGTTTTTAAATAAGGTGCATATAAGCAAAATTAAGGGATACGAATTTTCAGAGATCAAAATGATGTCTGCACATGATTCTTTAGGTGCATGACTTCTGTGCCTATTAACACAGCCCATAGTGTGACCCCAGGAATACTGCCAAATTGAATGTGGTGGTAGCTCCCGGGTTCCCTTGTGTCAGTACTTGTGTACCTACTTGCACTTGCGTGCAATACATAATAGCAAGGTGAAAAGAACCTATAGGGAAGGTCAAGGTGCATCTTGTGTAAACCAAGTACTTTTAATGAATAACATCAATGTGTGCAATAACTGAGTCCTTGTATTCAGAATCTTCTATGCAGCCAGTAAATTAAGAGGGTAATGGAATAAGGTTTAAGGATTTAAATGTTATATATAATGCACAAAATATGACACAAAAGTATTTTTTGGTTCTAAACCAATTAAATGAACAGTTCATAGATCTCAGTTTTCTTTGGTGCCATGCAAAGCGAGTCAGTTTATGACTGCTGTCCATGGTCCTGAAGAACCCTGATGCATTTATTTAACCAGAGATTATGATCTATTCTTGCTATTACGCTGTACTGAACACAACACAGGGCAAACAAAAGACCTGCAGCTCAATGTACTACCCCACATTATTCTCCCACTCCATATTCACAAGCACTTAATCTTAACATTCCTTTAGTTGACACAGCCCCACCTATTTATTCAAAATCCCTTTAGTAACTGTTACAACTGGCACACACAGCTGCTAGCACTTCAGCACTCTAGGGGCTGTCAAGATTTCACAATAAATCTTCTTCACACATAAAATATTTATATATAAAATGCAGAATGTATATTTCATACCACAGTAAAATTCACAATTCTAAGGTATCTTTATAATGGATAAAAATAATTTTAATTGCAGTCTTTTCTATTCCAAGTACTGTGATCAATTTGTATTTTTTCTTACATTTATAACTTCCACTATTTGGGTTTATGCTGAAATACATATTTTGATTAAAACATAGGTGCATTATTACAAGGAATAGCTTTTTTTCCCTGCTGCTTAAATAATGATCAAGGTTTGTGACCTGTTTATGAAATCACAGAACTCTATATCCTTCACTTTATCAGGACCTACACAGGGGTTCAGCACTGTTGTATGTGTATATCAATATTTTATTTACACAGCACTATACAGTAGAAGTACTGTTCAAGAAATAAAATGTGTATATACATTTCTTCCACAAAAAAAGTAATAGCTATTTATGAACTGCACAATTGTCCCTTGGAAATATGAAACTCATTTAGACGCCCCATTTTAGTACAAAATATTGGGTCAAAAGTCCTTTTCTATATGTTGGAAGAGGAATTAAATACCTGTACTTTGAAACACTAGCTTCATGGATGTCAGGATCAGCCAGGATTCAAACACCACTTGGGGTGTTCTGGCGGCATGCATTTGCCTCTGTAGCCACTGGAGGCATTTTGGGCTGTCTCTGTTTAATTCTTCTATTGTCTGTCTTCTACTTTCTGTCTGCTCCCTTTCCTCTGCCCACCTCATTAACCTCATGTGTTTCCCATCTCCTAATCTTCACCCTTTATAAGCCTTTCCCTGACCATTGCCCCTTGCTTGGTCATTAATTGTTTCTTGTGACCCTGCCTTCGTGTTCCCTGTTCCTGTGTCTGTTCTTGTTTTCGTGCTGGTTCCAAGCTCCAGTTTTCCGTGTCCTGTTCCTGCTTTCTACCTTGTTCCTGTTCTCTGGTGCCCTTCCTAGTTCTGCCTTGATTTCCCAGTTTTGACCTTGGCCTGTCCTCGACTTCGCTTTACTGCCGCTTGCCCTGACCTTTTGCCTGTTTTTGGATTCCGCCTCTGTCGTTCTTTATTCAGTGTGTATTACCATTGTGTGCACTGTTAAGCTTCTAGTTATTAAAGTTCTTCATTATCATCATGGCCTCTGACACCAGTTCTGTGATCTATGGTTACACTCTGGGTTACCCAGTTTTCATGCTCCCACCTTCCTGGTACTCCACGGCGTCTCCTCAGGGAGATCGTGAGAATGGAGTGCACTCAGAACTCATTGGAACTGAAAGCGAGGCTGAACTTACAATTGAGAAACACTGCTCTAAATAATATGACTACATCTAGGGACTAAACTTAACTTTAAAGATTATTTTGGTGAAGTTCTATTTAGTTTTTAATATGGAAAAAGTAAAAAAAACTAAGGAAAAATCACTGAAAATCCTCCTTTTTGATTTCAAAATGGCAGCTGAAAAAGCATCAGGACCAGTACACAACTAGATAAATTCAATCTTCACATCTTTTATTTTATCCTTTTCTAAATTAATGAACAAATTAATGAAGTAACTCCATCTTTTAAACATTTTATGGTATTTAATAATACAACCTATTAGTTTTGTAACTGCCCTTTATCAATTTAGTTGCACATCTCTGGAGGCCAATATATTTATAAAGTGAAGACTATAAACAATTGCCCCTGATCCAATAGACACACTTGTGCATCATTTACAACTAAATACAGGACAGAACGCAATGATGCCAAACTCAAGTTTGTGGAGGTTAAATGGTGTGAGTTTCTGCAACAACTGCATTAATTTTCCCTGGAACTGCAACTGTGGTTGTGCTTGTAAATGAACTCTGATACCTTCTCTGAATTGTATATTCAAATTAAAACTCGTGTTTTATTTACAGGCAAAGTATACTTTCCACCATTGATTCTATTAACTTTCATTAGAATTTATTTTTTGCGCAATTTCTGGCTGATATTCCTTGTTGTAACTAAAATATATGATATGATATGTAGCTTTTCAAAGATCCTTGTATTTACCTACACAGAACATCCTCTGCTGCCATGAACTTTCCAGAAACTATGAAATGAAATGAGATGTATTCTTTAAAAGGTGTTGAAACCTGAACAATGCTACAATCTATGCAAATTCTCTGATCTATTATGACTAGAGGTGTTCTGACCATGTTAGTGGTCATTAAAGAAAACACTCGGTGTTTCTGACTGAGGAAATTCTCCTTTGGATTGTAGGATTGTGTTGCCAACAATATAGATTCATACAGCTAGGATAAAATGCAAGGTACTGATGTATTATTACAGAGAAAAAGGAAATCCTTTTTAAAATGTAAATTATTTAATTAAAATGTGGGCGTTGGCCTTCCTATAATTTGGAGCTTTCTGGATAACAGGTTTATTTATATAATTAGATATAAATATGTAATTGTTATGTACCTTCAGTAGAAACAAAGTACACCATGCTTAAACAAGTATAACTCATTTTTCCTATTTCAAGAACGGGACTTGAGGCAGTATTGCATTTTGTCTAGATAAGGTTTACTGTTGGTAAAAAAATGAAAAAATGAAAAAAAGAACCAAAGGATTCCAAAGAAAAAAATCTCAATAATGTGAATATGAGCAATTGTACACAATCTCCATTACCTTTCTGTTGCCTCCAACCTTCTGCCAGCTTTTTCCTTTCTCTTTATAAAGTGCTTTGAGGGGAATATACCATGAGAACAATACACAGCTGCTGCTGTATAGAGATATCTAATTGTCAATATTGTGGAATTTCTACAGCTTATTACTTGCATTCAGTCTAATTCTGGGCAAATTGCCAGTCACTTCAGGGACATTCAAGTGAACTGCATTACGCATGGTATAGCATCCCAGCTTTAAGATACCCGGCTGTTTTGCCTCTGGCCAGGGAATGTTTCTACCATTCCTACTGAAAAAAAGATAGGGGGGGTCTACAAATAAAAATAAAATTTTGCATTTTTTTTTTCAAGTGGGCAGAATTTCAAGCCCAGATGTTGGTAATGAAAGATTCAATTTAAGGATTTAAATTACAAATAAATAAAGTATGAAACAGATGTGATTTTTAAGGAAGTTCAAATTATCCAGGAAGAAAAATATCTCTGTGCATGACAAAGTACGAGGGTTTGTCTCAAGAGTCTGTCGGAAACAATCTGCTTTGTTTGATACACCCTTAGGACAGGCTTGGTGGATAGAAAAGGAGGACTGGTGGAGCTTGTCATTAAACAAAAATTGTGTTTAATAAAACTTTATAACCGTGATTAATCCTATGAGGCCCTAAAGGATTTTGCAATTTCTGATAAACACATTTGCCTTGTTTGCAATGGAAATGATATTTTTAGAAGAAAAGAATTTTAAAGAAAATAGAAAAGTGAAAGAAGAATTTATTACCCACTTTAAAAAAAAAAAGATGTTTGCTGAGGGGGAAAATGTTATGCGGATGATGATTTCTGTTTTTTATGATTCTTGTAAACTGCTTTAAGTTCATTTGAATTTTTAATAGGGAGAAGGTGTGGTTTAGGGGGCTAAGATACTACACTGTAATACTGGACTCCAAGTAAAAAATTAGGTCTATGACTGCTTTTCATTAGGATTGACAGTCTCTTTCATTAGGATGGGCACTCTCTTTCATTAGGATGGGCACTCTCTTTCATTAGGATGGACAGTCTCTTTCATTAGGATGAACGGTCTCATCAGGATGGGCACTCTCTTTCATCGGGATGGGCACTCTCTTTCATCAGGATGGGCACTCTCTTTCATTAGGATGGAAAGTCTCTTTCATTAGGATAGGCACTCTCTTCCATTAGGCTAGGCACTCTCTTTCATTAGGGTGAAAAGTCTCTTTCATTAGGATAGGCACTCTCTTTCATTAGAATAGGCACACTTTTTCATTAAGATGGGCACTCTCTTTCATTAGGATGGGCACTCTCTTTCATTAAGATGGGCACTCTCTTTCATTAAGATGGGCACTCTCTTTCATTAGGATGGGCACTCTCTTTCATCGGGATGGGCACTCTCTTTCATCAGGATGGGCACTCTCTTTCATTAGGATGGAAAGTCTCTTTCATTAGGATAGGCACTCTCTTCCATTAGGATGCAAAGTCTCTTTCATTAGGCTAGGCACTCTCTTTCATTAGAGTGAAAAGTCTCTTTCATTAGGATGGGCACTCTCTTTCATTAGGATGGGCACTCTCTTTCATTAGGATGGGCACTCTCTTTCATTAGGATGGGCACTCTCTTTCATTAGGATGGGCACTCTTTTCTTTTAGTCTATTTGACTACAATGACATGATATATTTGGTTGGTATATGCATTTAATTATAGAAGAGATAATTACAGACACAGTGATGTCGTAAATTTAAGTTTGACTGCAAACATATCAGTTTAAAAAAGTTAAAAAGAAGTATGGTTTTGTTCTTTAAGACAATACTGAAATCCCCCACTTAAACAGTACCTGATAATTCTTATGTTCATACCTTAAGAGGCCCATTTTATTTTCATAGTTTTAGAGTTTTTGAAACCATGGCTAAACTCATTTTTACTAAAACCACAAATGTCTAGTAATTTCTTAATAGATCTGAACTGAAAAAGCACAAACAAATTAAAATGCAGAACGAAAATATTTTTTTTTTATGTTTTTGCAAGAATTATTTTGCGTTTATAAAAGAAAAAAAGGAAAAGCCCTAACACCACAAATTAAATATTGTTATAATTTTCCTAGGACAGTGCCCATTGACTACATGATCTCAACAGCTTTAAGATGGCAACGTTTTGTATTAGTGTTATTGTGTTTTTTATGCTTAATGGTAAAAACTTCATGATTTTTGTACATGAAAAATTGTTTAAATTAGTTTTAGTACAATTAGTTTTAGTACAAAAAAAAATGAATTGTAAAAAAAAGAAATACAAACATTGGTAAATGCCCCCTAATTGGTTTACATCAAATATCTTGTACTTGACAGATTGAACACACAATGGTTGCAATGACAAGAATTATTTGCCTAAGACTTCATGAAACAATTTTCATACTAATACGAGACCAATATCTACCACTATTTTTTAATATTCAAAGGGTAAATGCAATGTATCAAAACATTTTGGGGAAGTACACTTTTTTCAACAGCATTTTTAAGAAAATGTTTTGTATGGCAGTAGCGACCAGTTCTCTGCTATTTCTCTCCAACAAAATGTACTGAAAATGAAGACGTTATTATAGATATACTTGCGAGTCATTGTAAATGCATTTAGGAATTTGCTTCCTTTGAGGAGCGGTATGAATAAAATTAAAATGAATAGGGTAATTATTTTTTATCTACTTGGTGCACGCATGCCACGGAGCTTTTTACTGCATTGTGGCATCAAGGTTAGCATTGGTGCCTTGCAATGTTGGTTTTAGGTTTGATTCTAGTGTGTGTGCCTAATGTGAATGATGGTTAATCTCTGTAAAGCACAGTAGAATCTGTTAAATAAAGGATAATAGTAATATTCATATTTTGCATCACCAGGATCCCTCGTATATACATATAATTGTCCACTAATTTACCTACTTGGAATACAGCTGTATTTGGCACAAAGGGTTTGATTGGAGAGGTCTTGTGAGCCACTTTACTGCCCAGAAGTAGTTTCTTGTCAATGTATAGGTAGGGTAACCAAACTTACTGCTATGATGTGCAACAGTAATTGGCAAACTAGAAAGGGAAGTTTGAGAACAAACTTCATGTTGGTTTGAAAAACATGAAGTAACTCAATGGAATCTGATCGCTTGTTGTTGGCTCCACCCAGTTTTTCTAACCTTGGACTAGAGTTATACAGTAAAAATCCACTGTGCAAAGTTTGTGGACCCTGGTTTTAATAGTGTCTGAATGGCAGCAATTTAAAATTCCCCTATGAAAGTCTGACATCTGATTGGCGGTTAGTGGCTCCGCTCACTTTTTCTACCCTGGAACTAATTGTGCAAAGTTTGGGAATACTGTGAAAAAGGCAGCAGTATAAATATAAACCAATGAAAATCAATTGGTGAAATGGCTGTTGGTGGCTCTGCCTACTTTTTCTAACCTTTAACCTAAGTCCCCCAGTGGCCAACTGTGAAAAGTTTGGGGACACTGTTGTTAAACATGTGAAAATGGCAGCACTTTAAATTTCCCCATTACTCTCAATGAAATAAATCTGATTGGCTGTCTGTGGCTCAACTCATTTTTTTCAAACCCTGAATTATTGTTATGCAGTGACAAACTCTACAAAGTTTGGGGACCCTGGCGTAAATAAGAATATATAAGAATGGCAGCATTTTAAACAAACAAAAAAAAAAATCAATAGGTGAAATCTGATTGGCCCCACCCACTTTTTAAAACCTAAAAATGCAGTCCCCTAGTGACCAACTGTGAAGAGTTTGGGGTCCCTGGTGTTAATACTGTGAAAATGGCAGCAGGTTGAATTTCCGCATTGGAAGTCCGCTCCACCCATTATTTCTAACCCTGAACCGTAGTTACCTGGTGACTAACTCTGCAAAGTTTGGTGACCTTAGTATTAATATTTAAAGAATAGCAGCAGTTTAAATTTAATCCAATAAAAAAGTCTATGGGCCTGATTCACTAAAGGGCGATAAAATGTGCGCTATTTTTATTGTGCGCTAAAATTTTTACCGCGGCTTAATTTTGGCGATTTTTCGCACAATTCACTATAAGCATACTTGCGCTTTTTTACGCGTGATATTGCATGCGTTATTTAACTCACGAAAGACTATTTCAATGCGGTATTTGCCGGTACATGCGCTGAATTACGCGAATAATCGCCGCATATGAATGGTAGCATAGAAATAGTGTATAAAAATTGTCGCCGCATATGAATGGTGTATATAAATATTAGCCACATATGAATGGTAGCATATAAATGGTATCATATAAATAGTAGATGCTTATAAATAGTAGCCACTAGTGATGAGCAAATGTGTTTGCGTGGCAAATTTTTTCATGCGTTTTGCCATTGGCAGATTGTTTTGAGAAACGCATGAAAAAATCCGCTGCGAAAAAAATTCAACGCACGTCCAAAAATTCGCTGCGAATCCATGCCTGGCGAAACATTTCATCACTTGTAGCCAAATAGAAATAGTCGCGCAAATGAACGCACGCCATGTTAGCCATACACGCCAATACTTGCAGAAAATTACTGTATTAAAAATGAACATTTCGTTGCAAACTGGCGGCTGCGTCACTCTAGGGGAAACACAGACTTGAATAAATAACACTGTAAGTCCATATTTTATTGCAAAAAATAATTTTTCGCCTGCCTGTAGTAGGTGTTAATTTTCGCATAGCCGAATGCGATATTTAGCGCGCAAAAGTTATAGTGAATCATGCGATCGTATTCTTTTCAGCGCGGAAATTAACGCAAAATGGTAAAACTAGTGCGAGAAATACCGCATGCGAAAATGTCGATTTTTCGCACGCGATAATACTATGGTGAATCGCGCGCAAATTATTTTGCGTTTTTTAACGCGAAAAAGCGTGCGATAATTTTTATCGCCCTTTAGTGAATCAGGCCCTATAAGTGATATCTGATTGCCTGTTGTTGGCCCCGCCCACTTTTCTAAACCTAGAAGGTATTCACCCAGTGAAAAACTGTGCAAAGTTTGGGAACCTGGACATGAAACCAGTTAAATTCAATAGGGAAATCTGATTGGCTGTTGGTTGCTCCACCCACTTTTAGGTATCCAACAAATATCATATTTTCATTCAGGGTGACCCTCATGATTATGTTATTCAAGTTTGGGGGGTGTAGCTTCAAAGCTACTGTATAAGAGCAGCAGCAGTTTAAAAATCTTCCCTGACAAAGTCAATGGAAAAATGTTGGTGTTCGGAGCGGCGCCACAAAAAGATGGGGGGGCGGGATCGCTTAGAAAAGCACAAGCAACCTGCTCCGCTATAGGGTGAAGAAGTGTGGAGAGTCTGGGTGTTGTACCCCTAAAATTGTAGGAGGAGTAGAGTTTAGGAAATGAGGGGCGCTAAGAATAAGAATAAGAAAATGAAGAAGCGGTAGAATAAGCTGAAGTCGAAGGACAGTATGTTGGGTTTTTTCAAACCAACATAATAAACCAGTAAGTGGAACTTCACAACCCCTTACCAACTCAAAATAAACTGGTAGGTGGGTGACAAATGAATCAACCAATATGGGTTAACTCTATAGGGCAAAGCAGTGGCCAATTTGTGTTTTTTCCAGCAGTGAGTTGCATCTAAATCCACTTTCATTAAAGGTAGTTGCATACAAATGCTTCCTGTGTTCTTCTGTATAGTTGCAGGGATCAGCCTTTCTACCTTTTGTTCTGTATTGAGCACTGCTGAGTCTATTGATGTATGGTGCTGTGCAAAACCTGACGTTGCCATCACCTCCTGATTAGTGATGGGCGAAATAATTTGGCAGGCATAGATTTGCAGCGAATTTCCACGGTTTGCCATTGCCAGGTTTTTTTTTTTTTGCGAAATGGGTGATAAAATTAGCAGCGCAGTTGCACGCAACATTTTCGGCATTTTGCAAATTTTTCTGCGAAGCAAAACAGGACAAATCCGCTCATCACTAATCCTGACCAGGTGGTAGCTTCAATGTTACTTTATAGATGCAGCATACTTGCACCTAAAGAATTGGGCTCAGACATTATTACACCGGAAATGACTAGCCAGACAGAAAATATATTTGGCACGCAGTTGTGATGGTGGCCATAAGATAAAAATCATTCAAAATTTGCACTAGGCCAGGAACCTCCTTGCATTTGTTAGTGGAGTTGTACTGTAGACTGAATGTATTTAAAAAAAAAACAAAAAAACTTCACAAATTATCTAACAGGAGCAAATGACATTATCCCTTAATTTTTCCAGTTGTTCCTTTTCCATCTAAAATTAAGAGCATATGTCATATGTAAGGAAAAGCAGCCTTTTGCTTTACATGTGTTGCTATGAAGAAAAGCCATAGCAAGAGAGTCTACATATTACACTTCAGACCCTTAGATCACTGTTAATTTAGGAGTTCTAAGATCATGTTCTGAGATGATCATGTGGTATGTTTTCACAATGGGGTTAAACAAAATATTTAATGGAATAATTGTAGGCGAAAAAGGTGCCAACATATCCATTTTGGATGAAAAATACTGTGCTGTTTTGTAACTGTACAACTAGATTGTTAGGAATGTTTGCCTATTAGTGCATAATATTACAAGTATCTGTATAAGAGGGATCTTATTTGTTGCTCTTCCTGTTCAGATAAAAGAACAGGATAGGATCATATTGTTTATTGATTGTGAATGGAGTTCTATTATATTGAACGCAAATTACTTTAGGACAGGTTAATTTAGATTCTAATGCTTCTGTGTTATCTTCTTATCTTTGGCCCTCTTCTCTAACTAGAAAATGTGCAGTTCTATTCTCACACTTTATGCTTTTTTTTCAATACAAAATATTATGTGCACAGAAGTGGATTGATGAAGTAGCAAGAATGTTTTCAAAGTGTAACCCTTTCTAAATTCTCGGTATGTTTCCCTCCTCTTGGTTATGAGCATTAACACAGTTTCTCTCTTTTGTAAGAGTACTCTTCCCCACCTAGGATCCAAAACAGTCACTCATCCTAACACATTCAATCCATCAGGTTTTCAAACTATTGCCAGGGGCTACAGAAATTGCTGCTTGAATTCTAGAGGCACTGATTAATGAATTCTACAGATCTCAAATTAATCAATGTTACAGCATCCCCTTCCCAGAAAGCAACACAAATGCTGTTTTAAAAATAAAAATGCCATTTCAAATGCCATTCTAGCAGCTCTTTTAACTCTATAAAATGTTTTCAATTTTGTGAATATCTTTCAGTTGCAAAGAAAGCTGGTCGATACAGAAACGATCTAACTCTAACAACAGTGCCCCAGCTTCAGACAATTGTTAGATTTTATACCACTAGTTTCAGTAATTGTATACTCTTCCTTTACTGTCTATTATAAACTGTCGTGGACACTAAAATTCTCCATGACAAAAACATATTTTCTACCTAGTTCCATTTTTATTCATTTTTTAACACAAGTTGCAGGTCTAATTTTATGGTTCTGCTTTTATGCACTGTTTTTCACTGCAGCAATAGAAGGTTTTCCTTTTATGCACCATATTCTATAACTAACCAGATCAATATTGGACATTCAAGGTATACCCCCAGCAAACCATGTCACAAGCAAGGCCCCTAAACCAGACAACAAACTGAAAGGAAGTATATTTACTAGGCAGCAGAAGAGGGCGGAAAAGTAGAAGTCAAATTACAAGTACATCAATATAACAAAAAAATACATTAGTTTTTTTTACATTAAAGAATAAAATTTGAAATTGTAGGATGACAGTGTAATTTAGTAATAAAAACTACATCATAAAAATCATGACAGTTTCCCTTTAAGAAGTGGAGATTGAGCAGGAAAAGCAGAACTCAGCTGCAATTAGTTCAAAAAAGTTCAAACAGCTTGGTGAAACCAGTGTCAAATACCCCAAATCTGCTCATGGGCCAATAATTCAGAGCCTGACTTCCATATCCAAGGCCAATTTATTTAGTCCTCAAGGCCCTGGAACTCCCTAAATTTATAAGGGTCTTCCAAAGGTAGAAGTTAGATATATATATACAAACATTTGCATCCATATGTGGCAAATATTAATCATACACTAATATCTACACCAATATCTAGGCATGAATTGTTTGTTAGGCACCTGAATGTCTGTCAGTCTGTTTATGGATGTACTGTAGTACTAATAGCAGGCAGATTGATCTGCACTTACAAAGTATAGCACCGGTGGATCAGACAACATAGATTTGATCCTAATGACATAACACAACAGCACTATGTACCAATGCAAATCATACTCTCATCTTGTTCATTTTTTCAGCATGGTGAATGAATCTGTGCGGTATCCTTAAAATGCTAAACACTGACGTATGGTTCTACTAGGTCTTATTTGTCACATAACAACTAATTTATTTGACAGCCTCTATATGCAATTTCAGCCACAATTTACCATGTCAAACGTACTTGACTAAACAAAATGTTGCTAAGTAGGCCATTCAAATCTGTTACTATAATACAACTGGAAAATTATGCAGGTAGGGTTTTTTTTATGAGACTGGTACACAATAACATTTTCCTATGCCTTTTTTTATTTTACTAAACATTTGTTCTCAAACTATTTTGTTTTCTCAGTGCATCTGAATCAGCAGTATTTAAATACCCAGTATATCAGAACAGATACACACACAACAAATACAGCAGGTGTTTAATTGTGGTTTAGGATCCACATTGTTCACATTTTATAATCACAATTAAAATCAAGCAATAACACCAAAGGAATTTCAGTACATGGCAATAATATTTAGCCATATAGCGAAATTGATAAGGATCCAAATATTATCTTGCCTATTGTGGTAACCCTGTGGTGACTGATTGCTGCTATGCAGTTAGCAAACAACTAAGACATACTTAATTTTTTTTGAAATTATCAATTTGTTTCTTGGATATGAGAACAATGAAAGCCCTAAGGAGAGAGCAATAGTTAGTGTGGTATTAAAACAGTTATATAACTAATAAAAACACTAAATCAAGTTAGAAATGCAGTGGTGTGTCATTTTCATTTTAATAAAAATGAACATTATTCTCTGCTCAAAATTATAAAATTGTGTTTTTTAACTCTGTGCCAGGACAATCTGAAACTAAAAAGTAATAAATCCGCAGTTTCGAAAATTGCTGTTTGAGCCATTTTACTAATCTCCAGAAAGGTAAAAAGTAACAATAGAAGCGCTTGCCAACACTGGTATCCTAAATTGGATAATTTAAACAATTCAGCTGCTTCTTCTTCCTTTTCTTCTATTTTGAGCAGATATTAAAAAAACAAAAACAAAAAAACTATTAACAGGCATGCCAATGGTATTTATCATAAGTGTTTAAAAAATGTTAGATAAAATGGTGTAGGTAACCAATATGGTTATAATTCTCCAAAATTTTTAATCAAACAAGCAATTTGTATAAAATAGGCTTGGCAACCTCTATGATCATTATGTTAATTTTGTTTATTACATTTTGTGTATTACATTGACATTTCTAGAAATATAAAGAAAATTAGACCAGTTTAATATGTCTAGAGAGCACACACAAATACAGGTATGTAAAAACAAGTTGTTAAACAGCAAATCATTATGTTACCCCAGGATTAGACCTGTCGTTTGCTAGAGGTGGTGATTTATATCATATATATGTTTAGACTTTTTACCTGCCTGTTTAGGGAGGGATCACTTAACAAAGTCTAAAAATTGTATGCAGGGGTGCAGCTGCCATAAGAGGGGTTTAGAAATTTGCCTTAGGTGGCAGTGCCCCGCAAGTTACCAGGGGTTGCAAAAAGTCCTCCTGGTAACCCCGAGAGCCGAAATGTATTTTTTTCAATCGGAATTTTTGTTCTTCTAGTGCAGAAAGTACAATAACGTACTCTGTACTGGCAATGCGACCCCTTCCTCAAATTGCGTTTAAGCTCTGAACAGCAGGCATATGGCATAAGGGGAGCAGCATCTGAAAGCCCACTTCAGGGTGGGTAATGGCAAAAAATTGCCCCTAATTGTATTGTCTGTTTTTGGCTATGCCAGATAGGTAAATGGAGGTTTTGGAGACTAATTTGGTAGAAGGAGTAATGTAGAAAGAAAGAAAGAGCTGTAAGGGTTCTCTGTAGGCTTCAAACACTCTAGTAACAATGGTCATAATTAAATATTGAGAGTGCAGTTATATTATTATTATTATTATTATTATTATCTGTTAATAATAAAGTGCTGTAATTTTATTTTCTTGGCAGTCCCTCTCCCAGTAGTGTATACAATCAAAGGACATAGACATTTTGTGATTGGTTTTATTGGCAATTTAAACTATCTACAGTATATGTTTTTAGAAAGTGAAAGAAATCTATAATACCAGGAGGTGTCAGGAGAAACTAGGGGGGAGATTTATCAATCCACGAACGGTCCGATCGTTTGTTCGATCGGACCATTTGTGTTTTCTGCGACTTTTTCATTCTTTGCGTATTTTTGTCGACTTTTTCGTACTGTGCTTAAAAAAGAATTACAAAATCGTAAGTTTCGGATTCATTCAAGCTTCGGTATCGTGACTTTCCTTGGGCCAGGTTGGAGCTGCAGAGTGCCATTGAGTCCTATGGGAGACTTTCCTTGGGCCAGGTTGGAGCTGCAGAGTGCCATTGAGTCCTATGGGAGACTTTCCTTGGGCCAGGTTGGAGCTGCAGAGTGCCATTGAGCCCTATGGGAGACTTTCCTTGGGCCGGGTTGGAGCTGCAGAGTGCCATTGAGCCCTATGGGAGACTTTCCTTGGGCCAGGTTGGAGCTGCAGAGTGCCATTGATTCCTATGGGAGGCTTCCAAAATCATGCACAAAAGGATCAAAGTCGGAAAGGTTTTCCTGCATTTTACGATCGTTCGGATACGAAAATTTCGTGACTTTCGGATCGCCAATACGATATTATCGTGACTAATACGATTTTTTCGTAAGCATATTCGTGATATTTGCGATCTTCAGAAATTATCGTAACCAATCCGAATTTTTCCTATTCAGGATTCGAATTTGTGTCTTAATAAATCTGCCCCTAGGTTACCTAGGCTAACCCTGGTAAACTGGACCCTGCTGGGTCTGTTTTAAAGGTCAGCAGTAATAGCCATTTATGAATTTTAAATTAATTGTAGGAGGCAAAGGCAAGTCTATGGATAAAAACAGGAAGTTCTAGGGCAGGTAAGTTGCCAAGCAGAAGCAAGAAAGAAACAACAACTAGTGTAAGTGGCAGTAAAGAAACCACAACAATTCGGGTGCAGGATGAGGTTAACCAGAAGTCAGAAGAATCAAGAAGACAGAACATTCAGCAGGAAGACTGCCAGAGTCAGACTCATCAAAAAATTGGGCCTTAAGGTCAGGTTGATATTGTTTACAGGCCCAGAGGCCAGGCCAAACAGGTCTTTAGACCCAAAGGCCCGGCAGAAAGGTCCATAGGACAGGTTAGAAAGATTCTTAGGCCTGGAAGGCAGGGGCAGTCATGACAACTGGAGGAAAAAGCAGAAAGATCCTCATACATATAGGCCAAGGTATTGAAGGTAACCTAAAATTTAGACAGAGTCACATCCATGTGTATCTGGACAGCAAATCAGACACTTCAACAAAGTTTGCTAGTAACAGCAGACTAGGAAAGGAGGAATAAACCAAGAAGACATCCAAGTAAACCACTAGACCTGAATTTAGCAAGTCCTGAAAAATGTAATGAACTCTTTCAAGACCACAGGGCTATTGCACAAAAAGGCAGGATTCATAATGCCTACTTGTTGTTAAATGCCGTTTTCCATGCATCCCCCAGATGAATAAAGGTTAGATTGTAAGCACCTCAGAGATCAAGTTTGGAGAAAATCTTGGCTTCTTTTAGTCTGGAAATAAAGGAACAATTGTTAAATGTAATCTTGTTTAAACCAAGGTAAGCATTACACAGTCTAATGCCGCCGTCTTTCTTTTGGACAAAAAAAAAAAGAAGTCGACTCCCGCAGGAGACGTGGATTTCCTAATGAAGACTTTGGAGAAATTCTCTTGAATGCACTCTGTCATCCCTTAAATCTCTAGAAGCAAAGCATACATTTTGCCTCTGGAAGAGATTTCAGGAATAAGGTTGATAGGACAAGAATGCAGAGAATGACTGGAAAGGCAGGACACTTTATTTCCAGGCAACAAATTTCATTGGGATGTAACCCCCCACCCCACTTCAATTAGCAACAGGATAGTGGCCAAAGTCAAAAGTCCTGGGCTTCCAGCAAGCAGAGAATGCCACCTTAAGAGGAGTTAATGGAAAGCCACAGAGTGCAGCAAAAGATGCATCAATGCAATTCCTGGCAGCCACAGATCCAGGAACACTTGGCAGGGAAAGGACTTGAAAAATGAAAATTCTTGTATACTGATGTTCTGGGAGTGAAACTACTTTGCCTAGGGAGACTCCCCATTCAGAACTAGGAGTGGCATGTTCCTGTTGTTTGGACTTAACAGGGTGGGACTTGAGGAAGTGACCACTCTCAACACAGTTCAGGCATTGACCACCCATTCTTCTAATGGCGCCAAATTTGAAAAATTAAAGGGGTATTTAAAGGGCTTTTCTGGAATGTTTCTCTGCCAGTGATAGGTTTATTTCTGGTGCCTGTATCTGTGCTTTAAGCTTCTACTTATTCCTGATTCCTGTTTTGACCCTGCCTGGCTTTGATTATTCTGAATATCTGTATCCTGACCCGAGCCTGTTATTGACCACTGATTCTGCTTAATCCTTCTGACTGATTACCCGGTTTTGACCCTTGCCTGCCTGACGTTCCTAGCTATCTGCCTGCCTCGACCCGGCCTGTCTGACTTCGTGTCTGCTAACTCCTGTCTGTACCGTGACCATTGGCCTTAGAGACTTTTTATACTGTCGTGCACCATTGCTGGCCAGAACTCCTGCCCTGCACCTCTCGTTTAAGTCCAGGTGGCATCTGAGTAGCTGAGGGCTCCTCCCGAAGCCAAAGGCGGTCACACTACTGGCGAAGCACGAGCCTAGACCAGGGTGCTTAGCGTTTGTTCTGGCATTGGGTGCCGACCGTGACATTATCACGGGCCATGGAAGACTATGGTCACGAAGCCACTGCTGCTCCATCTGCCTCCTCCACCACTGAAGCGTTGCTGACCACCTTACTTCAACGCCTAGAGGAACAGGAGCAGAAACAAAACTATCTCCTGCAGGGTTTTCATAATCTGACCCGTAAACTGGAAACTCCACAGCAGCGGTCCAGTCCTGGATCTTCTTCTCCGGTAGGTTCTCCTAACATGTGGGGTAACACCATTAGGCCCCAAGAACCTAAGATTGCTTTCCCTGAAAAATTCTGTGGGGACCGATCCAAATTTTTCATATTTAAAGAGGCATGTAAACTATATCTTAGTTTCTTTCCTCATTCATTCTCTACGGATGAGGAGAGAGTAAGATTTGTAATGACCCTCCTTCAGGGTGACCCTGAGATTTGGGCCCTCAGATTGCCCACCTCAGACCCAGCCCGTTCTTCCTTAGACTCTTTCTTTGACTCCATGGCGATCCTCTACGATGACCCGGATCGTGCATCCACTGCCGATGCCGCGATTCGTAGGCTTCGCCAGGGGAAACGGGATGTAGAGGTGTACTGCACTGAATTCCGTCGGTGGGTGGTAGAAACTGGCTGGAATGACATGGCCTTGCGCAGTCAGTTTCGTATAGGCCTGTCTGATTCTATCAAGGATATTCTGGTCAACTATCCCCTATCTTCTAACCTGGACGACCTCATGTCTTTAGCCATCCAGGTAGATAGGAGACAGAGGGAAAGAAGGGGTGAGAGGAATACCTCTCTTCGTTCTAATTTTTTCAGCTCTCCCAAAGCTGTGTCTAATTTTGAAAGTGCTGGCCCCTCTGTACCTTTACCTCAGGAAGAACCCATGCCATTGGGCATTTCCCGCTTATCTCCTGAGGAAAAGGCTCGCAGGCGTTCTCAGGGGTTGTGTATATACTGTGGGGAGAAGGGTCATTTCTTAAATCAATGTCCTAAGAGGCCGGGAAACTCCCAAGCCTAAATGGAGATGGGGAGCTCCATTTGGGTGCAGGTGTTTCCTCTCCCCTATCTGCCTCTAGGATTTTGATTCCGGTCGAACTGACATGGCCTAAGGGCTCTATTAATTTAACTGCTTTCGTGGATTCAGGGGCGGAGGGTAACTTCCTGGATGCTGCTTTTGCAGCTAAACATCATATTCCTCTAATACCTCTAAATACCCCCCTGAGAGTTTTAGCAGTGGATAAGAGACCCCTAGGGGCTGATTTACTAACCCACGAACGGGTCGAAATGAGTCCGATTGCGTTTTTTTCGTAAAGATCGGTATTTTGCGATTTTTTCGTATTTTTTGTGATTTTTTCGGCGTCTTTACGAATTTTTCGTTACCAATACGATTTTTGCGTAAAAACGCGAGTTTTTCGTAGCCATTACGAAAGTTGCGTAAAATCTTGCGATTTTTCGTAGCGTTAAAACTTACGCGAAACTTCGCACCTTTTAAGTTTTAACGCTACGAAAAAGGCGCAACTTTTCGCGTAAGTTTTAACGCTACGGAAAAATCGCAAGATTTTACGCAACTTTCGTAAAGGCTACGAAAAACTCACGTTTTTACGCAAAAATCGTATTGGTAACGAAAAATTCGTAAAGACGCCGAAAAAATCGCAAAACATACGAAAAAGTCGCAAAATGTTCGTTTTCAAGTCGGAACTTTTCCAATTCGGGTCGGATTCGTGGGTTAGTAAATCAGCCCCCTAGGGTCAGGTATAGTCTCCAAGAAGACTATGTTGTTATCTATGTGTGTTAACAATCATCATTGTGAGGAGATAGCTTTTTTTCTCATTGAAGGCGCTTCTTCTCCTCTCATTTTGGGGTTGCCATGGCTCCGGGCCCCTAATCCCTTTATTGATTGGGTATCTGGGGAGATTATTCAGTGGGGTTCTAATTGTGGGGGTGTCTGTACTCCTTCGGTAGTAGCAACTACTTCACTAGAGGGTTTACCTGCAGCTTATTCTGAATATTCTGATGTGTTTTCCAAAAAAGCTGCAGAAACATTACCCCCACATAGGCAGTATGACTGCCCAATTGACCTTATCCCTGGCTCTACCCCTCCTCGTGGTCGAACTTATCCTCTTTCCTTGCCGGAGGCCCAGGCAATGAAAGAATATATTAATGAAAATTTACAAAGAGGTTTTATTAGACCCTCTAGTTCTCCTGCTGGGGCAGGTTTTTTTTTTGTAGGTAAGAAAGACGGTATTCTACGCCCTTGTATTGATTATAGGGGTCTGAACAAGATCACCGTAAAGAATCGTTACCCTCTTCCTCTGATCTCTGTATTATTTGATCAGGTTAAGAATGCAAAATTTTTTACCAAACTTGATCTTAGAGGAGCTTATAATCTCATCCGTATCAGAGAGGGGGATGAATGGAAAACTGCCTTTAATACCAGGGACGGCCACTATGAGTACCTTGTTATGCCATTTGGCCTTTGTAACGCACCTGCAGTTTTTCAGGAATTTGTAAATGATATTTTCCGGGACCTATTAGGATTATTTGTAGTGGTCTACCTAGATGACATTCTAATTTTCTCTTCTAACCTGTCTAATCATCGTAATCATGTCCGGGAAGTATTGTTGAGACTAAGAGGAAATAATCTCTATGCAAAACTTGAAAAATGTATTTTTGAGGTTCCTTCTGTTCAGTTCCTAGGTTTGGTCATATCCAATAAAGGGTTGGCAATGGATTCTGTGAAGGTTAAGGCCATTCTTGAATGGGCTCAGCCTTTTTCCTTGCGTGCACTTCAGAGTTTTCTGGGGTTTGCAAATTATTATCGTCAATTTATTAAGAACTTCTCTTTAATTGTGGCCCCCCTCACTGATTTAACCAAGAAGGGTGCAGATCCGAGTTTATGGTCCTCCGAGGCCGTTCATGCATTCGAATTTCTTAAGAAGAAATTCGTATCAGCCCCTATCCTTCGCCATCCTGATACTTCCTTACCTTTCATTGTTGAAGTAGACGCCTCTGAGGTGGGAGCAGGGGCAGTCCTTTCTCAAAGGCACCCGACGACCAACAAAATGCATCCCTGTGCCTTCTTTTCCAAGAAATTTTCACCTGCAGAGGTGAATGGGCCTTTGACGAATGGCGGCACCTTCTTGAAGGTGCAAAGTATCCCGTGACGGTCTTTACAGACCATAAAAATTTGTTATACATAGAGTCTGCTAAACGCCTTAATCCTAGGCAAGCCAGATGGGCTCTATTCTTTTCTAGATTTAATTTTTCCCTTACATTTAGACCAGGATCCAAAAATATTAAAGGGGATGCTCTTTCTAGGAGTTTTGAATCTATCCCTTCGGACTCCAGAGAGTGTTCTCCCATTATTCCTAAAGACCTAATTGTGGCGACTTTAGAGTCCGACCTCTCTACCTTACTGACCCCTTTACAATCTTCAGCTCCTGTTGATACTCCTTTGAATAGATGGTTTGTACCTGAAGAGTTTAGGGAGCAAGTATGGAAGGAGGTACACGATTCCAAAATGGCAGGTCATCCAGGTATTGCTTTGCTGTCTCGTCATGTTTGGTGGCCTTCATTCAAATTAGATGCTAAAAACTTTGTTAATTCTTGTCCGATTTGTCAAAGGTCTAAATCCTCTCATAATTTATCCCAGGGTCTGTTAAATCCATTACCCATTCCTGTAGAACCGTGGACCTACATTTCCATGGATTTTATTGTTGATTTGCCCCCGTCTCAAGGAAAAACTGTGATTTGGGTGGTAGTAGACAGGTTTAGTAAGATGGGCCATTTCATTTCCCTCCCACACCTCCCTTCCGCTAAAACCTTGGCTGATCTGTTCATTTCTCACATTTTTAAATTACATGGCTTTCCAGTAAATCTGATAGGGGGGTTCAATTTGTTTCTAAATTCTGGCATGCTTTCTGTTCCTTAGTTGGAACTGAATTGTCCTTTTCTTCTGCTTACCATCCCCAGACAAATGGCCAAACCGAGAGGGTGAACCAATCCCTTGAGCAGTATCTGAGATGTTATGTCTCAGATAACCAGTCCACGTGGTCCGAACTCTTGCCTTGGGCAGAGTTTGCATACAATAATGCTACTCATTCTTCCTCTGGGGAATCTCCTTTTTTCATAGTTTATGGATTGCATCCCAAAGCCTTTTCCTTTTCAGGTTCTGCTTCTTCGGTACCCTCTGCTAATTCTTCTGTGAAACTGTTTTCTGACATTTGGTCCCGGGTTCACGACTCTCTATCAGCGGCTTCCTCTGCTCAGAAAAAGGCTGCTGATAGATCCCGTAGGGAGGCACCTCAGTACAAGGTGGGGGACTTAGTGTGGTTGTCTACCAAGAATATCAAGCTGAAAGTTCCCTCTCCCAAACTTGGTCCCAGGTTCATTGGTCCGTATCCCATCATTTCCATAATCAATCCTTCATCAGTTCGTTTAAGATTACCTGCTAATTTCAAAATTTCCAACTCTTTTCATGTTTCCCTGTTAAAGCCTGCTGCTGGTGTTCGACATTTGTCTGTTCCTCCCCCGGTACTGGTAGAGGGGCAGCCGGAATATGAGATCCAGGAGTTCCTCGACTCCCGCATTGTGCGGGGTAGGCTGCAGTATTTAACCAGGTGGAGGGGCTTTGGCTTTGGACATTAAGGCTGACCGCCTCAGAAGGCGGTTTCATTTAAAGTTTCCTGGGAAACCTGGGGGTCCGGTGGCCCCCCCTAGAAAGGGGGGTAATGTAATAAAATTACCTTCGGTGCAGCGGGGACGCCCGCCGCACCATCGGCAGGGATGCCTGCCGCGCTGCTCCTCTAGCCGGCTCCTTCCTAATGCGCGCGCCGCGTACGTCGGCCATTTAAAGGCGCAAGAACGCTGGCGCGTGACGTCAGCGTGCAATGGCGCCAAATTTGAAAAATTAAAGGGGTATTTAAAGGGCTTTTCTGGAATGCTTCTCTGCCCGTGATAGGTTTATTTCTGGTGCCTGTATCTGTGCTTTAAGCTTCTACTTATTCCTGATTCCTGTTTTGACCCTGCCTGGCTTTGATTATTCTGAATATCTGTATCCTGACCCGAGCCTGTTATTGACCACTGATTCTGCTTAATCCTTCTGACTGATTACCTGGTTTTGACCCTTGCCTGCCTGACGTTCCTAGCTATCTGCCTGCCTCGACCCGGCCTGTCTGACTTCGTGTCTGCTAACTCCTGTCTGTACCATGACCATTGGCCTTAAAGACTTTTTATACTGTCGTGCCCCATTGCTGGCCAGAACTCCTGCCCTGCACCTCTCGTTTAAGTCCAGGTGGCATCTGAGTAGCTGAGGGCTCCTCCCGAAGCCAAAGGCGGTCACATTTCTGGCGAAGCACGAGCCTAGACCAGGGTGCTTAGCGTTTGTTCTGGCATTGGGTGCCGACCGTGACACTGTCTGTAAGAAACAACAACATGACTGACAGCACACTGGTAAGCTGCGGTCTCATTAGTGAATATGCTTGCAGTGGTTAGTTTGGGACATGCAAGAGGGCATATACCCAACTGTATAACTTAATGTAGAATTGCTTAGGGTGCTCTTCTGAGCACTTTTGCTATTTACTTGTTTTATGATTTTGAGTTCATGAAATTAGTAGGGTTTAATTTTTTTTCCTTGAGATTTAGTATTTTTCTTATATTTCAATATTCTAATTAGAGTTTAGAAATTAGTATTGAGCCAAATCTATCTCCAATATACAGCATACATACCTTCTTACACTACTGAATACTGTATGAGATTGCCTTAAAATTTAAAATATTAAAAGTTGCACACTGCATTAGCAGGAAATAGTTTCTTTATGTATCACAAAACTGTATATTGTTATATTGACTTCTTTTCTACTCTTAACTGCTGTCTGCACAGCACGGTAGATAGTATTTTGCTGATCTTAAAATATACAGGAAGGTGCCGGAGGCAATGTGAGATAAAATTACTTGACCAAGGTCACTAGAGATTGACATAGAGATTTCAAATTCTAACTCTGCTATTTTATATTCTCCAAGGATTATTGTGACATAGGAAATAATGTCACCGTGTATGTAATTTTACCTTACATTTAACATATCAATATATTGATAGTATATTTATAGCTGATCACCAGTAATTCAGGTAACATGAAGGGTGTCAGATCTGTCATTCATACAGATCAATGTCCCTAAAATGGACAGGTTACAGAATAATATGAAATATAACAATATAGGAAACAATTTACATTAATATACTGTATCTGCAGTCTGCAGTGGAGTACATCTTCTACATTACTTTATATTACACTTTATTTTTTGTTTAACATGAAGTTTCAACCTTTGTTTTGGCAGGCATCATATACAGGCCTCACTTGTGCCCAAGAGCACTGCGCTCTGAACCTTGCACTGGATATTTAGCCAACTTGCACTGGATGATAGTAGTGCCTGACTATATAAATATCAGATCATAATATATTATATAAACCTGTATTATATAACTGATTTATATGATTATTTCCACCCTGGCTTATTTCACCACGTAATAAAGTACCCTGGAAAACTAATTATGATTGAGCAAAAGATGTGTTACTGGAAAAACAAAACTTTTTTTTTTCTTCTTACAAATGAAACACCAGAGGGCTCATTTACATCCCCAAGCGCAATCAACATGCTTTTTCCCACAATGCAGAAATTTTTCCCAGAATTCCAACATCACTGCAGTGTCGCAGCTGATGCAATTGTACTCGCTTTGCTGCAATTGCGTCCAACTAGCCAAAATTAATTAAATAAATTGCTTTTTACAAACAAATGTCACAAGCCAGTGATTAAACACAACTGATGCACAAAAATGCATTAATCCAATATTTGATGTGGCCTACCCTTATCTAGTAACCAGGTTGCAAATAAACCAAAGTATTGCTGTATCAGCCTCCCTACAGCATCTACAAGATATGTAAACATAAGGACATAAAATTAGAAACCATTCTCTTGTTCTCAAGGCCACAGTTTTACAATTATCTTTTCCAACAAGACATCTCGTTGCGTGGGTTTTTAAAGCTAAAATGCTAAACATTGTTATTTCTACCAAAATGTCTTCAAATGTGGTTTTATTATTATAAACATAAATAAAAAATATCATTTTGATAGCAGCAGTTGTCCCAAGAAGGTATCTATTTTACCAAATTACATTATATGGGTCTTATGTAGTTCTATTCATGTACTAGCCATTCATCTAGAATGTTATTTTAACTTTAAGAACCTTTTTGACCATACCAAAAGGATTTACTGAATGTATAATTTTATGTTTATCTAGTCAGTGGAACAGGTCAAGTCCATACAGACTGTGATTTAAGCAGAAAATACTCTGTTTAAATTCCAAGAAAAAAGGAAGCTGTTAAATGTATCCATCACGTTATAAAGTGCCACAAATGCACAACTAGTAGTAACTGAGGCCCACAGTATGCCTACGTGCCTTTCCAAGCCTGCCCCTAATGCATCCAACATTGCTTAATGCAGACAGCAATGTATCAGTGGGGAAGATAAAGGAATTTGCACTTAATTTTGGAGCCAAAAGTGCAGAGCATCATGCTAATATGCAAAATACATGGTGGTTTGCACCTGATTTTTGCGATTTGAATCCTGCCCTCCAAATGAGCCTTTGCATTTCAGCCTCATTTAAGACATTAATTCTGATAAACTGGTAATTGACATTAGAAGTTAAACATATGATTTAGTAAAGAAGAAAAAACACTATTTTCCTTTAGTTTCTCAGGCTGGATACCTTTGCGCAAGTAGACAACACTCTAAACGTCACTATGTATTGTTGAAAAATAAAAATGACCAGGACACACATTTTAAAATTAAAATCTAAATCTGACAGCATAATTATATTTTGTCAGGGTAGTAAATTATTGTGTTTGAGATACAGTAAAACCCAGTGAAACCAATTAAAAATGTGGAAAAACAGAAAAATATTGTCACAATTTGCACTGACTTGAGACATAGATTAGTACAAAGAGTCCTTAGTGAACATATGTAGATGTCAAATCCAAAAGAGGTTAACATGATGATAAACATATTTCTAGTACTAGTAATACATTTTAATAAATGAATAAATTGTGAATTCAAAAAATTATAATGGCTGCATACTAATACATACACGTTAAGGCTAACAAGCAAGCAAGTATGAAAGTCTTCAGGTACTAGGCACTTGTTTAACCCTTACTAAATGTTAAATTAATTTATAGTTATATTTTTATTTGGAGAGCCCCACTAGATTCTAAAATGGTGTTGTGGAATCAGCTTTGGTTCAGCTATACAGTAATCCTCCTTATCTTCCATCAATGTTCCTAACAGTATCATTTTGTTTAGCAAGTAATTATCAGAGATTACTTTATTTTATCACTTAAGGCAGGGGTCTGGAACCTTTTTGGCTGAGAGAGCCATAAACACCACATATTTTAAAATGTAATTTCGTGAGAGCCATACAATATGTTTGGCCGCGGATGCTGCAGGGCAAGGTAGGGTGGGTCCCAAGGATGCCGGATGCAATGCAGAGGAGGGCATGGCCTGCGCTCGGCGGATAGAAGACGTGTTCTAAGTCTTAGAACACGTCTTCTATCCGCCGAGCGCAGGGGCAAGGTAGAGTGGGTCCCAAGGATGCCGGATGCGATGCGGAGGAGGGCGTGGCCTGCGCTCGGCGGATAGAAGACGTGTTCTAAGGCTTAGAACGCGTCTTTTATCCGTTGAGCGCAGGGGCAAGGTAGGGTGGGTGCCAAGGATGCCGGATGTGGATGCGGTACGGAGAAGGCCGTGGCCTGCACTCAGCGAATAGAAGACGTGTTTTAAGGCTTAGAGCACGTCTTCTATCTGCCGAGCGCAGGCCACACCTGCTGTTATTTTTTTTTATTAAAGATTTGGCAGTGAGCCAGATGCAGCCATCAAAAGAGCCACATCTGGCTCCCGAGCCATAGGTTCCCTACCCCTGACTTAAGGTGTTGTCAACCAAAATTATTTCTTCAAGGCGATGGAAACCTGCAATAAAAATTGCCACCTAGGATGCTTCACAGTTTGATGAGGCCGATACCATAAAACAGTGTCTAGTATGGCAATATCCCTGTACAGTCCAGAATTATTTCATTTTAGTCCCTGGAAACTAAGATTTCTGAATTATATTTTCTTTACATTTTAAACAACCTTTGCCAGTTTTTGATATTGTATATATCAAATGTATAAGTCTTAAATGAGAACTAAACCCTAAAATTCAATGTGGCTTGAAATGCCATATTTTATATACTGAACTGTCCTGAAGTTTTAGAATCATTATAGTAGTAATGATCCAGGCCTTCAAAGTCCCCATCTTGGATTTTGAGTTAGTGACAGTCACATGCTTGTGTGCTGTGGGTAGCTGTTGAGAAAAATATTATTTAAATGGGAAAATATGTGTACTTCATGAAAGTGTTTTAAAGGTGAACATTCCCTTTAACAAATAAGGTAACATTCATATATATTTTTTTTAAACTTCAAGGTTAGAAAAATACAAAAATTATACAAATAAGAATGTTAACAAACAGGCCTCCCCAAGTAATTGAGTAACAGAAATGTTTAATTTAAAAGATACATATTTAATGTAAATAAAAAAGATGGACAAAATATGTAAAAGATATGAAGGCCGTCTCTTTCACTTAACCGCTTGCAGATACAAATAATCGGTACATTCTATTTCCATCAATCTAAAATATCTTCATGAATAAATGAAAAAAAAAAGTTTCATGGAATAAACCTGGTATAATTTGTTAGACTTGTATGGTGTATGTGTGTTTAACAGATTTCTGGAAAATTAGCATAATGTGGTGTTTTCACTTTCTGTAGCTAATCTTTAAAGAACACACATTAATATACTTTACTGTGTTCTTCCTGGGATAATATAACTTACAGTATGTTGATGTTAATAAGATTTAAGTTGTTAATACTTTCATGCAGAGATGCAAATTAAGCTTTTTTTTTTTATTTTTGATTATAAAACAGAACAGCAAAAAATGACTATGGCTTCTGTCTTGTAAAAGTACTCTTTTCTTTTGCTGTTTCTGGTTGCCGTAACCATGACATTGTATGTCTAATACATATTTACCATATATGTGAAGGTTGGCTATGCCATAAGTAATAATTTGCTTCTTTTTTTCTGAAATGCAAGTGATTTGCCTAAAACTGGTTTCGCTATTTTTTAAAGGACAAGTTGTGCCTCATCAGTATACAGTATGTGGAATTTACTGTCTATAACAAAATGCAATTTTTAGTAGGGAAAACTTCTTCCATACTGCATTCTGGCATATCGGCCTATCTTCAGGAAAAATCTGTCCTGGCTTGAAATTAGTAGACACCTTCAAAATCTGGGTCCACTCTAACCTGAATAAGACTGGGTCAATAAATCTGGACCCATTGAAAGAAAACATCAATCAGTCTCAGGTTGTTGCCAGGGCTCCCAATAGACTTATTAGGCAGCCTTAACCTGGAGAAAGTTGAAACAGTCCTAATATTCCTTTAGATGATTCAATACCTGATGAATACCTGTCTCTGTCTACTGTGTTTACTGTGTTTTTCTCTACTCCTTTCTCTAGGATGACATAAAACCAGAAAAATACAAGAGGTTCTTATATAGGATATTAAGACATTCCTTACATTGGGCTACTAAAAAGCCCTCCCCTTTAAACAAAACATGGATTGTTTGTTCATATAATCCAAAATATTCAGGCTGGACAACTATGTCAAAGTCATCACCAGTCTGCCCAGTCCTGCACTCACTTTAATATGATTTGTTAGACATTCTACTGCTTCAATATACATTTGACACAGGGACTGAGTTTTGCCTTCACCTTGCTGCCTTTAAAGGTTAAAACTCTCAAATGCCCTTTTAATGGCCCCACTGGAATCACCTAGCTGTAGCTGGGGATGACTTTGACATAGTCGGCAATCTTGAATATACTGCAATACATGGACACACAATCTCTATTTTGTTTAAAGGGGAGGACATTTTAGTAGCTTAAAGAACGTCTACCCAAAAAATTATTTTTTGCCTAATAAAAAACCCCATAAATCTAAGCAAATTTCCAATATAAATGTATTCATTTTTTTAGTGCTTTAAAAGTTATTTGTAAATGTAATTGCTAATGAAAGCAGCAGTTGCTTAACTCCTGGTTATGACTTTTTAAACAAAAGTCAGGGCTGTCAGTCTGCTGCTGTTAAATTGTTTCAAAATCCAAAGCCACCAGGGCAGAAAAAAAGAAACAGACAACACTGCTTTTAATAGCAATTACATACAACAATTACATACAATTAACTTAAAAACCATTACAAACTAGTAATGAATGTATATTGCAAAGTTGCTTAAAAATTATGTTTTCTTATATTAGGGAAATCTTTATTTTTGGGTTGACATGTCCTTTTATGCACAGAATGTCTTATTGTCCTACAGATATTAATAATGGATAAGTGCAGAGGACCTCTTGTTTTTGCCTGTATGAATTTTGTGATTACACCCCTGCCTAGTGGTTTAAAATGTAGTGGTGAGCACAACTTTCTCTTTTTTGGTATATGACATCATACCACCCATAAACTAAGTGTCACCCCACTTTATTCTGTGCTACAGAGATTGCCAATTAGTTTTCCTTTTCGAATGGATCTCCCCCTCGGTTGAAAATTGCCTTCTAAGATTAGCAAAAGAAGCCACCTCCCTGGAGAAAATGACTAATATTCTATTTAGACAGATACCTCAGAAAGGTGAAATCCTCTAGGTACTAAAGAACCCAGATTTAACAAGAAGGTGTCATGATTGCCAAGGGTCCGGTCATGGCTCATGCTTCTGCCTATAAAAGCCGCCTTTCACATTGGGAGGAGCCCTTCACTAGTCGGATGCTACCAGGACTTTTAGTTAGAGACCCAAGGCAAATGTTCTAAGCAGGCATAGGAACCAAATTGTTTGACAGGAGGAACGGGGAATGGGTTAACATGGTCGAAAGACAGGCCAAGGTCATCAATTCTCAGTAAGTGCAGTAAAAAACGGAAAGGCAAAGAATGGTCAAGAAACAGGCAAAGGTCGCTTCAGGCAGCAATAAGGAAATGGTCAGGAACATGCAGGACTCAAAACACAGGAAAACAGAACAGGAATGCACCGCGAATTGACCAACGTTGCAATAAGTGTAGGGCAGAGAGAGCTTTAAATATTCAAATTTCGCACCAAAATGACATCACGCGCAGCTCTGAATGAAGGCATGCGAGTGTGAGTGCACAAAAAGTTTCAACTGCTTTGTACCATGTTTTACTTGTATCTTTAAATACTGCACTCCCATAACAGCCAGTTCACACAACCCACTAAGTTAGAGATTTTGAGTTTAAAACAATACTATAAATTCCAAGGCATGGAAAGGTAGTGTCAAATGTTGCTAATTAAGCAAAGAGACAACACCTTTTGGAAATGTTATGCCTGCATACCACTCACAAAGTATTGTGTAACTTTAACCGTATAAATGTTAGTAGTTAGATTCTTAAACTTTGAGTAGCATGTTGTAGGGACAACGTCATTACGTCTGTCTGTCTACTCCAATTCACGTGAATAAACCACTTCAATCAAACTGACCTATCCAACAGTTTTTCTTTGACAGCAAGAATGGTTAACAATGCCCTTCCACACCACAAACTTACCAAAAATACCTAAAAAAAGGCTTGCAAAGAAATCCTTCTTTCTTTTTTATTTATCCATTGAACTCTGTCTTATGTTGTACTGATATGGGGCCTGTTCGGGACTTGAGGTTTTTCAGATAAGATAATTTGGATCAACTTGCAGAAAATCAACTAAAAAATAATTTAAACATTAAATAAACCCAACTGTATTCTTTTGGGAATGCATGGAAATGTTTTACGAAGTGACATTTAGGTAAACTGTGCCTGTTAAAAAGTCTAGCACGTGTACTGAGAATAGTTAGCTATGTAACTGGATTTTACCATGTTTTTTACAATTACAGTGTTCTCTGACACACAAATGTAAGTGCATATAAAGGGTAAACAGCTTGACATATGCAATTGGCATCACTATTACTACAAGTAAATTCCTCCTTTGGAGCTGCTGAACTAAACATTATCACATGACATTCTAGAAGACTGATATCACATTCTTACAACTTTAAAAACAGATAAAATAACTTAGTTTTTGATCATTTTTAAAAAAAAATATAATATAATGCCATCAGGATTAAACCTACTGAACAGCTCACACTGCAATTGGGTGTTATGTTAAGGGCACAGAGAGCTTTTTTATGTTGCATCTTTAAAAATGCAGATTTGAGTGTAAATACATATAAAATGCAGCCTTATAGGCAATGATGGGTTATGCAGCACAGTTGACCCAACAGGGTGCTTACAAGCTGACCTTAGCCAAGCTATGCCATTATATGTGCTTTTCTGCCAATATGCCTACGAATTTCCTTCCGCATGGTAGCAGATACATTAAGGTGAAATACAAAATGGCAGCTAAACTCTTGAAACGTGGCTAGTGCCCTTTGTGTCGTAATTAAGTTACATATTGACACTGTGCCACCTTACTTCGCTACATTTAGCTGAGAATCACACATCATCAGCCACATGTAGTTCTATTAGCATATTTATGATCAAACACGCATTTTTAAAAACGAGATATAAAAACACCCTGTGTGCCCTTGCCCTAAACCTTGCGGGAGTGGAGCCCATGACACTAAGGGGCACATTTACTAAAATAATTTTTTTTCTGTTGTATAAACTCGACATGGTATAAATTTGAATTAAACTCGATCATTGCTGTATTTGTAAAATGTCATGATAATGCTTAAATCGCTCAAATAAAAAATTTGAGTTTACATTCGAAAATCCTGAATTTTTATAAATTTCACGATAATGCTTGAATCGTTCAAACAAAAAATTTAAGTTTACATTCAAAAATCCCAAATTTTTCAAGTTGAAAACCTTGTTAAAACTCAAAAAATGTGAGTTTAAATGGATATTTGTTTCCATGAATCCTCTTTATTTTTCCCAAACAGGAATTGCTCCAGCAGCCATTTTAGAAGCATTGGCACTCTTGGAAAACAATAATGTGTTTAAGTTTCACTTTAAAGTGGGTGAAACTGAAAACAATTATAGGATTTACTCCCCTTAAAAAGTGTGAAATAGAAAGCAATGAGGGGATTATTTTGTTCCTGAGAATGAGTCAAGGAATAGGTTGTCACTGACTATTCTATTTCTCTACTATTCTAAGCCTCCATAGCACTCAATGGTAGTCAACAGATCAAACCTGTCAAATTTTTATTTTACAAAAAAAAAGTTAAGTAAACATTAATAAATCACAAATTATGGGAGTTATTTTCGAAAAACTAAAATTTTTCTGGGAATAACAATGAAAAAATTGAGTTCTGGTGAAACTGCACAGTAAATCTCGAAATTATCTAGAAGTAAGAAAAAATCTTATTATCTCATAATTGCTTAGTAAATGTGCCCCATAATGAAACAAGAACTGTTTCCCAGAGATGCTACATATACATAAAAAACTGCACAGTTAAAAGAAATAAACTGGACATTATACTTTAAAAGGGTGTGGTGTTTATGCAAACAGGGAAGAGACAACCTATTAAATGAATAGCAAACGCATTTATTCATCTGAAAATAACTGAAGTTCAACCTTTATTACAATAATAAAAAATACACCAAGGGAAGACAATTCCTAATTACAAATATTTCATTCATATAATTTTGGTGTTCTATATAATTAATAGTTTGTGTGGAAAGCTGCAAAAAATAAAGCAACTGACTGTAGGACACATTTACTAATTCTGCTTAAGCACTAAAGGGGAGAGAAAAAGAAACTCTTGGGCCCCTAACATGGAGCACTTGGCAAGTGTGAGCGGAGCACTGCACCTTTCTCTGGATTAAAAATCAAGATTGCAGACCTGTGGCTCCAAAAGAACATTAGAAACAAGCTCGAATTGTCAATAAAGGTCCTGAAGGGCCCCTTTTTCAAGTCTTTAAATAATTTCTCCTCATAAAAATAATCATGACCAGGTCTAGAGTGGCAATCTGTGGCTTCTGGAAAATGCCAGAGGAGCTGCTGCAAGGTACAATAGCCAGTCGCTATCTATTTATTTGGCCTGTGGGGGGTAATTGGGACCTCTGTATACTTGAATTGCCAGGGCCTACTTTAAATCCCAGTCCAGATCTGATCATGGCTGCTCCCACTTACCAACAAATGATTATAATCAAGGCTCCTTGTGCAAAATAGCACATAAGTATGTTTTACTGAATGCTTATTACAAAAAATATTTGAATTTTAACTCTGTAATTATATATATATATACTCTTCATTTACAGTAAATCAAACGCCTTTTGGCTTGTAAAAACATAGCTTCCACCAATTACATTACAGCTGTTTTTTTTAATAACTAGTAAATAAAAAGTATTTCAAGTTTTCTTTCCATGCATTTTGAATGTAATTTACACAATTGATATCTAGTACATTGCCTTAAGCTGAAATCTTACTTTAAATGACCTATGATGAAAATGATATTTGACTGATTCAGTTGCAATGCATCCAACAGCATTAGCCCATGATTAAATTATTAAGTGAAATATTGCTTTGCAAACATAGATAAACCCTCTGTAGTAAGCATCTTGATTTTATGTAGGATGGGTAAATGGATTAAGAAGCAGATTATAGTGATTTTATCATCTTTAATCAGCACATTTCCTGTAATATCTGTAAAAATACTGACCTCTGAAAGAGGACATAGCATTTCAGTATAAATTTTTAAACTAATAGCGTGAAAAATAAACTTTCTTGGGTAGTCTTATAGCTGCAGACTTATAACATTTCAAATTCAACAGAATAAAATTGTCAGCATTATTTCATTGTACAAATGGTGGTGATTATTTTACTATTCATAGATGTTGTACAGGTATCGGACCCCTTATCTGGAAACCCATTATCCAGAAAGTTCCAAATTACAGAAAGGCCATCTCCCATAGACTCCATTTTAATCAAATAATTCACTTTTTTTTTTTTTTAAATTCCTTTTTCTCTGTAGTAATAAAACAGTACCTTGTACAGTACTAGATCCCAACAAAGATACAATTAATCCTTATTGGACACAAAACAATGCTTTTGGGTTTAATTACTGTTTAAATACTTTTTTTAGTAGACTTAAGGTAGGAGATCTGAATTACAGAAAGACCCCTTATCCGGAAATCCCCAGGTCCTGAGCATTCTGGATAATGGGTCCCATACCTGTATAGAAATTACAATGCAATATTTACATAACTTAAATATACACTGATACTGAGAAACTTACTAGAGAATTTCTCTTAATATATGTTGTCTCCATTTAGTAATCCATGGTTCAACTCTTAATTTTGTTACTATCCTTTGCAATGCTGATATGATAAAACAGCTACAGGTATATGCAAAGGGGGGTCTAACTGCTGGTTAAAGCAATGGCTTTGGGAGTTTTCATAAAGGTGGGTAAATTAAAACTGGAGTAAGAAAGATTAATAAAGTGAAAGTATTGCAAAAAGAATGTCAAAATGACTAGAGATTCCAGTTTCATATACTGCATAAAGTCATATTTCCTGTTTATAATGAATGTAGAAATGCAACTGTAAGGTAAGAACATTGCCTCAGGCGGCATTTCCCCAGCGCCCCGCAAATAGGCATTCTATAAGATATAAATTTGTATTCCTAACCTTAAATTTGTATTTTTCAATATTAAAAATACAATGTGTGTTGCCCCAATTTGTTGCATCTGATTAAGGAATAGTCCACTGAACAAAAGGTCACAACTTACACAAAATTACACCTGGGAGGAATTGTCATGTTATACTGTACAATAAATTGGTGCAAAAATTAGCAATTTGGTCAAAGTTTTTGCTCTCTCTAAATTCCCTCTTTACTGGCTTTGTTCTTGTTCCAGTCACTGGATTAATTTAGTCACTAGATTCATTTATGATTTTTTGGGAGACATGGCCATTCCTTTCACTGATATTGTATGTTGAACAAAAAATAATAATTTATTTGCTTGTGCTCTTGTGAAATGATCCTGAAACAGTTTGAGGGATAGGGGGTGAAAACAAGGACAAGAACCAAGCCCACAAAAAGTATATAGGATTACTTTTATAACTCCTTTGGTTAAATAACCTCCCTACTCTAGCACCAGAGCTCCTGGTTAATACCAACACCTCAGTCTACCATGTCACTCATACGCAGTCTGTCTTATTCATGTCAATTACTACCTATTCCCAACACCACAGCCAATCTAACACATGTTCTTTGCTGATGTAAGAACCAGGAGAATTACATCTTGCAAAGTTATCCATTTGCCTTCCTGTAATAAAAAGTACATGTATGGGATCTGTTATCCGGAAGCCCATTATCCAGAAAGTTCCAAATTACGGAAAGGCCGTCTCCCATAGACTCCATTATAAGCAAATAATTCTAATTTTTGAAAATGATTTCCTTTTTCTCTGTAATAATTGATTCTATTACACTATAGTAGTATACTTACTACTACTGTCTTGTCTCCTTCTACCACTTCTACCAAAATCCTGAAACATATTGTGTTACCTTGTATTGATATCTTTCTCCACTCATAATCTATTGGATCATTTGCAATCTAGCCTTCACTGGCAGACTAATGAGGGGCTGAGGGTGCAACTGCACCAGGGCCTGCCAGGGGAAATTGCAGGCATTCTGTGGTGGGGGGAGAGAAACTTCATGCAAATTTTACCCATGGCTTGTAGAGGTATACATGGCATAATTCGAGAGAAACAACCATCAAATAATACTAATAGGACAGATGCTGAAGCTACTGCAGTGTAAATTTAGTGAAATTTTTCTACGTACGTAACAGAAAATTTGGACGTCAATCTGAGGTCCATAAAATGTTATATTTTGCAAATATTATAATTTTGTAAAATATTTATTTAAACGTCCCTGCTGTTTGCTTACTGTCAAACAGCCATTAAAAAAGGAATGCATTTATGGCCCCTGGGATTAATAACAAATAATTTAAAATGATGCAGCTTGGTTATATCTTTTCTCTATGAATCTTGGCTTTTGTTAGCACATTTTAATTACTATCTGGTATCTGCAATAAACAGTAAACATAAAGAGCTTTGCAAAAATGTATTAGACTGTTTGTTTTCACACTCTAATGCATATTTGCACAATTTTACCATGAAAAAAGAAAAACATGCTAAGCTCTTGGGCTCCATCCCAAAGATCCTGGAACAGAATGTGGAAATGACTAAGAATAAAACCGAGTCACATCATGTTGATTTAAAGTACAGAAAACAAAATAAACCTTGTTTAATTGAGAGCTATATGAAGTGATTCACTCTTTCTGTTAAAAAGGGTCCTAAAAAAGTAAAATTTTTTATTCTTTTGTCACTCTAGTTTTGCATACAGAGTTTGGTTGTACATTATATAAGAATCATTTGTGTAATTTAGTAAAATGCAGTTGGAAATGATGTCACACTGTAAATAGTATGAACAGGCAAATATAATTATATACAGCGACTGGAGGTTGAGACATTCATTTTCATGGATTATGTTTCCTTTTCCTACAATTTAAATCTTAAATAGTAAAAAAATACTACACAAAAAGCGGGTTGTGCAGACTACACCAAAATTAGTTCAAGGACCAGTTTACCTTCAGACAAAAAATGCGCAGTTAAAGGGGATGTAAATCCCAAAATAATTTTTTTTAGTGGTGCAATTGTGCAATGTAAATGCAACTGAATGCAATATTTGCCTCTATATTTCTTTACTGTTAATTATGACTCTTGTAGCATGTCAACTTTCATACAACCATGAAATCCTGTCCAACGGTAAGAAACAGTTCCAGGGTAGATGTTTCACTACTTTCAATAGGGAAGTTTATATCATACAAAGTAGTATATGTAAATATTTGGCTTTCCTGATGCAACACCCAGTCCTGGACAGGAAGGGTAGGAATGTGAAATTTTTGCTCTTGAGAAGTATATATGACTAGAGCTAAAACAACAAGCAAAACATGGTTTAACCCTTTAAGTGCCAGCAGAATTTGATATTTCGGTTCCCCTCAGTGCCAGACGTTTTGTAAACATTCTGTGCTCTCTCAATTTAGGGGCTTTTACTGGAGGCAGGGTAAAGTTTAGGTAGGCAAACTATATATTGTTTTTTTCAGGAGAACCTGAGCTTTCCAAACATACCTGAGTTTTTGTGTATTTCCACTTCTGGAACAAGATTTAGAGCTTGAAATACAAAAAAAAAAAAAGAAAAAATTTCTGACTTCTATAGATCAAAAACTCCCAGCAGTAAATTACTAAATTTTCAAAGCATTACAGCAGAATACGGCATACTTTACATTCCAAAGCCAAAAATCCTGGAACATTAGGTTTACCCCAGGAAACCATATATTTTTGAAAAGTACACATTCTGACGAATCCGAAATGGGTAACTATGTCTTCCAACTCCTAAGTACCAAACGGCAGTGCTTTAACTGAATTTAGCATTTTCTATAAAAAAAATTATGAAAATTCTAAAAAATCGCCTCAAATCTTCCACTTTCAAGCAACATATCTCCCACATAATATTAGGTACCAAGAAAATACATCCTAAATATGAAAGCCAAGGGTCCGCTGAACGGTTTGATGCCCATTGTGCATAGGATCACCGATGTATCTGGAATTTAGAAACCCCAAAAGGAAGTTAGTACATACAAATTGCCCCGGAGATCTCTTTAGCTACTGAAAATTCAACACATTTACTGCATGTTCTGTGGGGTAAAAACACAAAAAAATACATTGACCCCCCAAAACCATATATTTTTAGAAAGTACACATTCGGACGAATTCAAAATTGGTACCCATGTCTTTCTACTCCAAACTACAGAGTTGCAATGCTTTCCCAAAATTGCCAGTTTTGATGAAATACCTAAAAATCACATCAAATCTTCCACTTTCAAGCACCTTATCTCCCACATAACATTAGGTACAAAGAAAACACACCCTAAATATGAAAGCCAAGGGTCCGCTGAACAGTTTGATGCCCATTGTGTATAGGATCACCAATGTATCTGGCATTTAGAGACCCCATAAGGAAGTTAGTGCATAGAAATTGCCCCAGAGGTCTCTTTAGCTCATGAAAATTCAACACATTTACTGCATTTTCTGTGGGGTAAAAACACAAAAAAATACATTGACCCCCAAAACCATATATTTTTGGAAAGTACACATTCGGACGAATTCAAAATTGGTACCCATGTCTTTCTACTCCAAACTACAGAGTCACAGTGCTTTCCCAAAATTGCCAGTTTTGGTGATATACCTGAAAATCACATCAAATCTTCCACTTTCAAGCACCTTATCTCCCACATAACATTAGGTACAAAGAAAACACACCCTAAATATGAAAGCCAAGGGTCCGCTGAACAGTTTGATGCCTATTGTGCATAGGATCACCAGTGTATCTGGCATTTAGAGACCCCATAAGGAAGTTAGCGCATAGAAATTGCCCCAGAGGTCTCTTTAGCTAATGAAAATTCAACACGTTTACTGCATTTTCTGTGGGATAAAAACACAAAAAGATACATTGACCCCTCAAAACCATATATTTTTGGAAAGTACACATTCGGACGAATTCAAAATTGGTACCCATGTCTTTCTACTCCAAACTACAGAGTCGCAGTGCTTTCCCAAAATTGCCAGTTTTGGTGAAATACCTGAAAATCACATAAAATCTTCCACTTTCAAGCACCTTATCTCCCACATAACATTAGGTACCAAAAGAACACACCATAAATATGAAAGCCAAGGGTCCGCTGAACAGTTTGATGCCCATTGTGCATAGGATCACCAATGTATCTGGCATTTAGAGACCCCATAAGGAAGTTAGTGCATAGAAATTGCCCCAGAGATCTCTTTAGCTACTGAAAATTCAACATGTTTACTGCATTTTCTGTGGGGTAAAAACACAAAAAAATACATTGACCCCCAAAACCATATATTTTTGGAAAGTACACATTCGGACGAATTCAAAATTGGTACCCATGTCTTTCTACTCCAAACTACAGAGTTGCAATGCTTTCCCAAATTTGTTGGTTGTAATGAAATACCTGAAAATCACATCAAATCTTCCACTTTCAAGCACCTTATCTCCCACATAACATTAGGTACCAAGAAAAATATGAAAGCCAACGGTCCACTGAACAGTTTGATGCCCATTGTGCATAGGATCACCGATGTATCTGGCATTTAGAGACCCCAAAAGGAAGTTAGTGCATATAAAGTGTATACGCTGCAATATAAGCTACTGGCATGTTTATTATGTGCCATAAGACCCCCTAACAGTAAGGAGACCCTAGAAAACTATACATTTTCCAAAAGTACACATTCTGACAAAACAAAAATGGGTAAATACATCTTTCTACAGCAAACTACCAAACTACAAAGCTATGCTAAACAGAACGTTTTTTTTTTACATTTCTGAAAATCGTCACAAAGCTTGCATTTTACCACATTATGTACCCCCACATTTTGTAACGTACCAACATAAAACATTCTAAATGTGAACACCAGGGGTTTACTGAACAGTTTGATGCCCTATATGCATAGATTTACCAAACTACAGGGGCACCCAAATAAAAATAGTGCATATGAATTTTCACATAAGACGCTACGGCTTGTGCAAATTTTGCACCCGGTATGTGTATTATGTGCCATAAGACCCCCTAACAGGATGGACACCCTAGAAAACCATATATTTTCCGAAAGTACACATTCTGACAAAACAAAAATGGGTAAATACAACTTTCTACTGCAAACTACCAAACTACAAAGCTATGCTAAACAGAACGGTTTTTATGACATTTCTGAAAATCGTCACAAAGCTTGCATTTTACCTCATTATGTACCCCCACATTTTGTAACATATCAACATAAAACTTTCTAAATATGAACGCCAGTGGCGTACTGAACGGTTTGATGCCCTATATGCATATATTGGCCAAACTGTGTGCCGTACAGGGGCACCCAAATAAAAATAGTGCATATGAATTTTCACATAAGACACTCCGGCTCATGCAATTTTTGCACCCGGTATGTGTATTATGTGGCATAAGAATCCCTAACAGTACGAAGACCCTAGAAAACCATATATTTTCTGAAAGTACACATTCTGACAAAACAAAAATGGGTAAATACAACTTTCTACTGCAAACTACCAAACTACAAAGCTATGCTAAACAGAATGTTTTTTATGACATTTCTGAAAATCGTCACAAAGCTTGCATGTTGCCCCATTATGTACCCCACATTTATTAACGTACCAACATAAAACACTCTAAGTATGAACGCCAGGGGTCTACTGAACAGTTTGATGCCCAATATGCATAGATTTACCAAACTATGTGGGGTACACAGGATGCCAAATTGAAATACAGCAGACAAAATATCCATGTGCAAAGACAAGTAATAAAGAACAATGTGAAATGCAATAAAATTGATAAAAATAAAAAAAAATCACTAAAATCATTTTTTTTTTTGCCTAATAATATCTGCGGTCAGAATAACAGTTTGAGTATTTTGGCTTGGGCAAATAAGTTTTACAAACAAAGTCAAGCAAACAACAACTATGCATAACTGAAAATGCAATAAAATGGCTAAAAATGCAATAAAATACCTAAAATCACTGAAAATGTAGTAGAAACACCAAAATAATACACAAAAGGTATTGCGCAGTGCGGATAGCGAATACGCTATCCGCAATGGCAATAAAACATTTTTTTCAGGCAAGAATAAAAACAATGTGATAAAAAAAAAAATTACAAAATTACATAAGTGTGTAAGTGAGTGTGTACACATGGTAAAATGTTTTTTGTGTGCATGTGTGTGCAAGCAAGTGTGAGCGCTGCAAGTGTTCTGAATGTGTGAAACCCATCAACCCCCCCCAAAATGTATGTGTTTGTGTGTAAGTGTGAGTATAAGTGTGTATTAGTGTATTATGTGTGTGTATGTGTGTTTTTTTACACTTACCTGGGACAAGCAGGCACAGAGATCCTCTGAAGGTGGGAGGAAGGACCCAGGAGCCGCTGCAGATTCTTCCTGCGACGCCGATGGTGAGTATTCAGAAGGGGGAGGAAGGGGGAGGGAAGGGAGAGCAGGAAATGTCAGGCACGCACAGACAGCGTGTCCTGACATTTCCTATGGGGCCCCTGGGCGATCGCGCCCCATGGGCCACTCGTTCCCCCCCTCTGACTATTGTCTGGAGGCTGGGGAACGAGAGGGGAGCGAAGAAGCGGCTTGAAAAGCCGCTTTTCCGCTCCCAAACCCGGAAGTGCAGCAGGATGTAGAATCTACGTTCTGTGGCACTTAGGTACTTTGGTACCCAGGACGTAGATTCTATGTCCTGTGGCACTAAAAAGGTTAATAATAAAGTAAATATAAGTGTGGAAGAATTACTGTAGATGTAAATTGTACAAAGTTCTAAATGTCTTTAAGAAAGTCCCCATAACTTATACAGGTAGAATTCATCTGATTAAGCAGTATATTTTAATTGTAAATCTAAGGATATACTTGTCAATCTAAGGATATTCTAAGAATATACTTGTATATCCTTCCTATTGATAATCTGAGTTTCTTAAGTACGGTAGACTTTGAAATGAGATTATTTTAAAGATAGTTTTTTTGTACTTATCAATTGCCAAATTGTAGGAGAAGCAACCCTCAATAACACAATTTTGTATCAGCTGTGCGCCAGCTTTACAATTAGTTTGCATAAACTCCTGGGTGCCACACACACTTTCTCGCTCTGCCAGGCTTTGGCAACAAAAAGGGTTATGTAACCTTTATTCTTCAACTACTGCCCATACAGTCATTTTAAATGTTCTTCCCACATCTCCTGACTCTTTTTCCTACTCAGCTCCCATACATATGATCCTTCACAGCCTTGGCCCTCTCATTTTCTCCACCTAACCTCCTCCTCTGAGCTCCAGCAGTGGACAAACACCCCAACTCATAAGGATGGCCACTTTCTGGATCTAATCTTTCTGTCGAGTAAAAGAGGAGTACTACAATACCGTTATAAACAATAACAGATCCAATCCACAAAGGTAAAAACTAAGTAAGCTTTATCAGAGAGGTCTATGTAAATACAGCCATAAACACAAACAGAAAAGCTGTGCTGAGTCCGCTATCAAAAGAAACACAGGGTTTTTCTTCTTTTGTGTACAGGTGTCATACTTTCTTCCTTCAGGGCACTGGCATGAGTCTACGCAGCTCATTCCTCCCTTTTCCTGCTCCCCCTCCCATTAGAATTCACTCCCTCTCATATTAGAATTTGCTTCCCCTCCCAACGCTGTGTATTCTGAGTTACCAGCAGCTAGAGCTGCAGCATGGAAGCTACTGAGACCAAGCTAAAATGGCAGCTGCTATCTTAAACAAACAGAGGGAGCTTCTAGGGCTGTTTACCATTTCAGGTTCCTGAACTATCTGAAATATAAAGTTGTAATTCAGCATATTTACAAACATTAGCTTTTTCTGATTTGGCTACTCCATTACTCCAGTTTAGACCTAGTTGTAAAATCTCTTCCATCTGTAAAGGTACCTGGGTTTCATTCTCCTTAGTTATTCAGGGTGGTTTGTAACATACACCAATACATATTATATTCGTTACCTTTACATCCAGTAAAAATCTTCTACCCATAGGGCTCCCCCCCCCCCACCATTGCCATGCTTAGTAATTTCTTTAGTGCACAGTTAGTAACAGAGTAAGTTAGGTTGAAAAAAGACATACGTCCACCAGGTTCAACCATAATGCCTATATATAACATGCCTAACTGCTAGTTGATCCAGAGGAAGGCAAAAAAACCTCACCTGAAGCCTCTCTAATTTGCCTTAGAGGGGAAAACAATCCTTCCTGACTCCAGGCAGGCAATCGGACCAGTCCCTGAACTAAGAGCTATTTCCCATAACCCTGTATTCCCTCACTTGTACTAAGAGCTATCTCCCATAACCCTGTATTCCCTCACTTGCTAGAAAGTCATTCAACCCCTTCTTGAAGCTATATAATGTATCAGCCAGTACGACTGATTCAGGGAGGGAATTCCACAACTTCATAGCTCTCACAGTAAAAAATCCTTTCAGAATATTTAAACGGAACCTCCCTTCTTCTAAACGGAGTGGGTGCCCTCGTGTCTGTTGGAAGGGCCTCCTGGTAAATAAAGCATTAGAGAGGTTATTATATGATCCCCTTATATATTTATACATAGTTATCATGTCACCTCTTAAGCGCCTCTTCTCCAGTGTAGATCCGATATAGCATGGTTCCTGGTTGGCTCCCCAACAACCTGTCACATAAAGTTGTCATGCAACTATGCATGTGACATAAAGTTTTCTCATTTACTGTCCTGGCAGTACTACTGATCCAATCAATGTCAGGATCAGTGGCGTAGCGAGGGGGGTGCCGAGGGGGCCATGGCCCCGGGCGGCGTATCAGAAGGGGCGGCGGCGGCTCCTTCTCTCTTACAGGCAACAGACGCTTTTATAAGGTTGCGCCCGTGCGTATGACGTCACACGTCAGCGACGAGGTGCAACCTTATAGAAGCGCCTGTTGCCTGTAAGAGAGAAGGAGCCGCCGCCGATGGTCTGTTGGGGGTATGTACTATGGGGGAAATTGGGGGCACTGTGTGGGGGCTACTGTCTATGGGGAAATTGGGGCACTTTCCATGGGGGGGGCCAGGTCTTTGTGGGGTATTGTGTATGGGGGCACTTCCTATTGGGGGCACTGTGTATGGGGCAATTGGGGCTCTGTGTATGAGGACACTTTCTATTGGGGGGCAAGGTCTTTGGGGGGTATTGTCTATGGGGACACTGTGTATGGGGCAATTGGGGCACTGTGTATGGGGGCACTTCCTATTGGGGGCACTTTGTATGGGGCAATTGGGGGCACTGTTTATGGGGGCACTTTCTATTGGGGGAACTGTGTATGGGGCAATTGGGGCACTGTGTATGGGGGCACTTTCTGTGGGGGGGGCAAGGTCTTTGGGGGGTACTGTCTATGGGGGAACTGTGTATGGGGAAATTGGGGCACTGTGTATGGGGGCACTTCCTATTGGGGCACTGTCTAAGGGCAATTGGGGGCACTGTGTGGAGGGGGCTGTCTATGGGGACACTGTGTATGGGGCAATTGGAGGCACTGTCTATGGGGAAATTGGGGCACTTTCTATGGGCAATTGGAGGCAATGTGTGTGGGGGGCACTGTGTATGGGGCAATTGGGGGCACTGTGTATGGGGGTACTGTCTATGGGGCAGTTGTATGGGGGGACCGTGGCCAGAATAGCGTTAGGGGGGCCTGGCCAGCATAGTGTTAGGGGGCACTGTGGTAGGGTGACCCTAATACTTTTTATGTCTGTGTGTCCTGTACTGATGGGAGGGGCCCCGTGATTTCTGATGGCGGCCCTGCCACCATGGGCAGCCACGGACGCACAGCTGAATCCACTTTTGACAATTATGACATGCGCACCGCATTTCAAATTCGATCAAAAAAAAAAAAAATTTAATGCTGCTTTTTTTATTTTGTCTATTTTTTTTAAGAATAACTAAATAGAGGGGCGGCAAATTTCCGGTCGGCCCCAGGCGACGAAAGCCCACGCTACGCCACTGGTCAGGATAATTAAAATCCCCCATTATTATCACTTGCCCCAAACTAGCAGCCTTTCTATTTGCAACAGCAGCTGAACCATCTCCTCTTCACTTACATTAGGGGGTCTATAGCATGCCCCTACCATTAATTTTTGTGGACTCTTTACTATATGTGAGAAGCTCAACCCATAGGGCTTCAGCTCCCTCGTTTACCACCATCACTTCCTCCTTAATATTTGCTTTTAAAGGAGAAAGAAAGGAACAACTAAGTAAACTTTATCAGAAAGGTCTTTGTAAATACAGCCATAAGCACTTACAGAAACACTGCACTGAGTCCTCTATCAAAACAAACACAGGATTTCTTGTCTCCTTTTCTCCTGTGCCAGAGTCTGCGCAGCTCTCTCCTGCTCCCTCCCCCCATCCCCTTAGGAATGTGTGACCTGACCTATACAAACTGCGCAAGTACAGGGGTCTTGGTGCAGGAGTGTGGCATTTTGGGAATTTTGTTTACAGAGCTCAGCGTTTCTTTTCCTATGATGCTTCTGATCATCTGAACAGGCAAAATATGGGAGACTTAAGGGCACTATTGAGAGAACTGAAGGTATGCCTGTAGCTTGAGATTAACACTTTATTAGCCTTTCGTTCTCCTTTAATTCATGTTTAACGAACAGACACACCCCTCCTCCTTTTATATTGCCCCTGTCCGTCTGAAACAATGCATAACCTCCGATTTTCTATTTTACATAAGAACAAACCTTTTAAAAACCACCCAGTCTCACCTTCCCATACCAACCTCCTGTGTGCCATTCTGATGTTCCCATACCAACCTCCTGTGTGCCATTCTCATGTTCCCATACCAACCTCCTGTGTGCCATTCTGATGTTCCCATACCAACCTCCTGTGTGCCATTCTGATGTTCCCATACCAACCTCCTGTGTGCCATTCTGATGTTCCCATACCAACCTCCTGTGTGCCATTCTCATGTTCCCATACCAACCTCCTGTGTGCCATTCTCATGTTTCCATACCTACCTCCTGTGTGCCAATCTCACGCTCCCATACCCACCTCCTGTGGGCCACTCATGTTTCGATTCCAACCTCCTGTGTGCCAGTCTCACCTTCCCATACCCACCTCCTGTGTGCCATTCTCATGCTTCCATACCTACATCCTGTGCGCCATTCTCACTTTTCATCACAACCACATACCTCTCAACATTTGAAAATGAGAAAGAGGGACAAAAAGTTCTGCCGCACGTTGGCAAAAATATTTTTGGCCACGCCCACTGGAAGACCATGCCCCCCTGGATGTCACACCCATTTTTGAAAAACACACCCCTTTTCCATGGGTGGAATAACAGCATCAGACACACAGTGTGCACTAGTAGTTTTAAAGGAACAGTAACACTAAAAAATAAAAATGTTTTAAAATAATTAAAATATAATGTACTGTTGCCCTGTACTGGTAAAAGTTGTGTGTTTGCTTCAGAAAGACTACTGTAGTTAATAGAAATAGCTGTTGTGTAGGCATGGGGGCAGCCATTTAAATTGAAAAAAGGAGAAAAGGCACAGGTTACATAAGAAGATAACAGATAAACGGTGTAGAATACAATGGGAATCTATTCTACTTATCTGTTATCTGCTTAGTAACCTGTGCCTTTTCTCCTTTTTTTCAATTTAAATGGCTGCCCCCATGGCTACACAGCAGCTTATTTATATAAACTGTAGTAGTGTTTATGAAGCAAACACACAACTTTTACCAGTGCAGGGCAATAGTACATAATATATTAATTATTTTTATACACTTTAATTTTTTGGTGTTACTGTTCCTTTAAGGCAGACACAGTGGCCCACAAGCACAGCATGCTACATTGTAGCTCTCAGCATTTAATGGCACAGTGTGGTACAAGCTTTTCATGACAGACACAGACCACTACCCCACTATTAGCAGAACTTAGTAAATGCTCCCCTAATGAAACATTGCATTATCAATGTATAAAAAATGTATACATGACACATACTCAATTGTGATTAAACTTCAAATAACATTTATAAATATCAGAACAGTTTTATTTTTTAACTTTAACATAATGTGTTTAACGTAATGTTTCTTCTGAAAATTGTTTCAAATCAGTCAATAATAAAAACTTCATCATCATCTTTGCTGGCAGGTTCAGCTGCAGTTTCCTGAGATGGGTTAGTTGATGGTTTTGAAAAAAGTGTTTGTTGCTTTTTAGCTCCCCCTATGGCCTTTTTTCTGTGGACAGCTATATGCTTCTTGGTAAGAGGTGCAGTTTCTTTAAGTGCAGCAGATGCTTCCCTGCTAGGCCCAGCTGAAGGTTCCCTAACAACCGTAGTGGATTGTTTGCTGATAGAACCAGCGGATGGCTCCTTGCTGGATAAAGCTGAAGTGCCCCTAACAGCGACAGAGGATGGCTCCCTCCTAGATGTGGATTCCTTACCAGTAGCAGCCACTGGTTCACTGCTAGGCCCAGCTGTGCATTCACTACCAGCACCTGATGGATCCGGCCTACATGAAGAGGAAGGCTGTCTACGACTGGACAAACTGATGTAAGTGGACGATTTAGCCTTTTTCAGCAGGTGAGAGGAAGGCTGCCACTGGTGGAACAGATTAATTTTGGAGGCAAGAATCGCACAAAGAGTATTTCTTTGGGTTATGGGATTCTTTCCTAAGGAACTTCGTTGGTCAGTTATTATTTTTCTGACTGTGCTAAATAACGTCTCGCATGTGGCATTGCTATGAGGAATCAGACATATAAACTTTGACAGTTTACAAAGTTTTCTGTACTGAGGCTGGCCAGTCACAGGATCTTGTATAAGGGATAATTTCTGCCAGAATTCATCTATTCTTTCATTCTGAAATGCTGGAAGATCGCTGGTTTGGTATTTCCTAAATTCTTTGAACAACCTGTCCATGTCCTAGGATTTGACTACATTTGGAAATCTTGATATTAAAGCCTGCAGTTCCTCTATGGTAGAGGATAATTGGGTGTTCCGATTTAAAAAGGAGAGGTTTTGAAGGACCTGGTCCTCCAAAGGCATCGATTTTTTCATGTAATCAAGAGCCTTGCAAAAAAAATGTATAGCTTCAGTGATAAATACTTTAAACCTGGCAGTGCCCAACAGATTTTCTTTCCTTGCATAATTCCTGGTTTAAAAACCAAACATGATTTCATTTACTGGTAGATGCAGTGCTTGGTCATGGTTACTGATGTCTGTTATTCTTTCTGCCCCAGCAACTGCTGATGGTTTAACAAACCTCACTAGCAGGTCCCTATATAGTGTCAGCATTGCTGGATGCAAGACATGGTAATTGGTGCTTCTGTCTGGAGAAGAACATTGAATGCACTGAACACTGGAAATAGAGCGTAAAAATAAAAAGTATAGCTTGCAAACTGGAATTGTTTTCTCTGGCACCAAGATGAATCCCATGTTCTTCCTCAAATGTACTAACAAAATATGATTTAATAGCATCCCATGTAAATAAGGTCCGTTCTACTGCCTTCTCCAGCGATAACCATCTTGTTTTCACATGCTTAACAATCTTTCTAACACCTGTATTACAAAAGGACATATAGTCCTGAAGAGTAGCCACTCTTTTTGAACTCTTTTGGAACTGATAATAAACATCAATAATAAAATTTACGGACAGTATTTTCGCTGCATGCTCAGCCATCAAATGAACTAAATGACATGGGCAGCCCACAGCATACACTTTTTGCTCAGATGTTTGGCTTGCCTTTATCCTTGATAATACATTGTTGTGTTTCCCTTGCATATTGGCAGCATTATCTTCTGAATATGTTGCACACATATTCCAGTCTACATTATGTTTTTTAAGAACTGTGTTAACAGCCTCAAATAGATCCTGGGCTCTACTTGATGCACAAGCACCCATATCCAAAAACTCAGTTACTATCAGGCCAGTGTCTGGGTGTTCATAAGTGACCAGTACTGGAAAATATTTTTCAAACTCTTCAGAGCTTGCGTCTAGGGAGAGACCAAAATATTTGTCTTTACTTGAAATCATACCCCTCACATTGCTCAATGCTTCAGGAGTAATTGCACCCTGAATGATGTGTGTTGTTTTTGTGGACAAACAAGCATAGTTCTCTGCAATTTTGGAATCTGGAAACTTTTTTTAAATAACTGATTGACATGATCACTGCTGGCAAGGGACATATTGTGTTCTATCAAAAAACCAGTGAAAAGCACTTCTGCTTTGGTAACACTTTCCGCAGATCTTGGGTCAGAGAACATTGATGTTAAGCCTTTGGACTGTGTCACAGCTTTTGCAGATCCATTTGTCAGTGGCAATATGTCTTGCAATGTTATTGTAGCCACCATGGTCCACCGAAAAGTCAGCCCTGCAAAGTTTACAGAAGGCATATGAAAAACCTCGCCTTGACTTCTGCAGAAATGGGTGTTCTTTCCACCAATTATCTTTAAACACACAGAGCGCCTATAAGCTTTTTTCTTAGGTGACTCTGAGTAATCAGCCATTTCTGCTAATAAGTGGTTAGTAGTTACAGAAAAAGCTATCATTGGGGGACGAGAAAAAACAATACCAGCCATTAATTTTAGTCACTGCTAAATAAGTTGAGTTAACGGAACTGGCAAATATAACCCCAACCTGGGAAAATGTGCTTACTCTTTAATACATCTGAGTGTGGGAAATCCAAGTTAGATACAGTCATGGCCAAAATTGTTGGCACCCGAGAAATTTTTCCAGAAAATCAATTATTTCTCACAGAAAAGTATTGCAGTAACACGTTTTGTTATACACATGTTTATTCCCTTTGTGTGTATTGGAACAGAACAAAACAGCAAACTGGACATAATGTCACACAAAACTCCAAAAATGGGCTGGACAAAATTATTGGCACCCTTAACTTTATATTTGGTTGCATACCCTTTGGAGAAAATAACTGAAATCAGTTGCTTCCTATAACCATCAATAAGCTTCTTACACCTCTCACCAGGAATTTTGGACCACTCTTCCTTTGCAAACTGCTCCAGGTCTCTCTTATTGGAAGGGCGCCTTTTCCTAACAGCAATTTTAAGATCTCTCCACAGATGTTCAATGGGATTTAGATCTGGACTCATTGCTGGCCACTTCAGAACTCTCCAGTGCTTTGTTGCCATCCATTTCTGGGTGCTTTTTTGACGTATGTTTGGGGTCATTGTCCTGCTGGAAGACCCAAGATCTCGGATGCAAACCCAGCTTTCTGACACTGGGCTCTACAGTGCAACCCAAAATCCTTTGGAAATCCTCAGATTTCATGATGCCTTGCACACATTCAAGGCATCCAGTGCCAGAGGCAGCAAAACAACCCCAAAACATCATTGAACCTCTACCATATCTCACTGTAGGTACTGTGTTCTTTTCTTAGTAGACCTCATTCCGTTTTTCGGTAAACAGTAGAAGGATGTGCTTTACCAAAAAGCTCAATCTTGGTCTCATCTGTCCACAAGACGTTTTCCCAGAAGGATTGTGGCTTACTCAAGTACATTTTGGCAAACTGTAGTCTTGCTTTTTTATGTCTCTGTGTCAGCAGTGGGGTCCTCCTGGGTCTCATGCCATAGCGTTTCATTACATTTAAATGTCGACGGATAGTTCGTGCTGACACTGATGCTCCCTGAGCCTGCAGGACAGCTTGAATTTCTTTGGAACTTGTTCGGGGCTGCTTATCCACCATCTGGACTATCCTGCGTTGCAACCTTTCATAAAGTTTTCTCTTCTGTCCACGCCCAGGAAGATTAGCAACAGTGCCATGGGTTGCAAACTTCTTGATAATGTTGCGCACAATGGACAAAGGCAAATCTAGATCTCTGGAGATGGACTTGTAACCTTAAGATTGTTGATATTTTTCCACAATTTTGGTTCTCAAGTTCTCAGACAGTTCTCTTTTCCTCTTTCTGTTGTCCATGCTTAGGGGCACATTTACTAATCCACGAACGTCCAAAAAGCGTCCGAATGCGGTTTTTTCGTAATTATTGGTATTTTGCGATTTTTTTGTAAATTGTCGCGACTTTTTCGTAGCCATTACGACTTGCTCCTAAATTGTCGCAACTTTTTCGTAGCCATTATGACTTGCTCGTAAATTGTCATGACTTTTTCGTAGCAATTACTACTTGCTCGTAAATTGTAGCGACTTTTTCGTAGCCGTCGTGCCGAGTACGAAAGTTTCGGATTCATTCAAGCTTCAGTATCGTGACTTTCCTTGGGCCAGGTTGGAGCTGCAGAGTGCCATTGAGTCCTATGGGAGGCTTCCAAAATCATGCAAAGTCGCAAAGGTTTTACAAGCGTTTACAAGCGCTCAATACGAAAAAGTCATAATGGCTATGAAAAAGTCTCGACAATTTACGAGCAAGTCGTAATGGCTACGAAAAAGTTGCGACAATTTACGAGCAAATCGTAATGGCTACGAAAAAGTTGCGACAATTTACGAAAAATTGCAAAATGTTTGTTTCCAATCCGATTTTTTCCCATTTGGGATTCGGATTCGTGGATTAGTAAATCAGCCCCTTAGTGTGGCACACACAGGCACACAATGCAAAGACTAAGTGAACTTCTCCTTTTTATCTGCTTTCAGGTGTGATTTTTATATTGCCCGCACCTGTTACTTGCCCCAGGTGAGTTTAAAGGAACATCACATGTTTGAAACAATCTTATTTATCCACAATTTTGAAAGGGTGCCAATAATTTTGTCCAGCCCATTTTTGGAGTTGTGTGACATTATTTGCAATTTGCTTTTTTCCCTCCCTTTTTTGTTCTGTTTCAATACACACTAAGGGAATAAACATGTGTATAGCAAAACATGTGTTACTGCAATACTTTTCTGTGAGAAATACTTGATTTTCTGGAAAAATTTCTGGGGTGCCAACAATTTTGGCCATGACTGTATCTATGCTCTGTGTCAGTCATGTTAACAAACTTTTGTATTAGCGAATAATGTACCCGCTATTGTAAAATATAAGGATATGGTCATGTGACTTATAGGTACCTTATAATATCCTCATTTTTCTACAAGGGGGAACATTATTAATTATAATACAGAAGTTTCAGTGAGTCATTTGACAGAAATGACATCACTAAGCTCCAATTATAACTGATGACATCACTAAGCGCCGTTTATAAGGATATAATTTACAGGATATAAATGGCTTTTGTGTATTGTAATCTGATACATCACATATTCAAGCAGGCTAAATGCTTTAGCAGTTCTATAGCTGAACAGCCCAAGCACAGTTATAGATCCCCTATATAGGGCCATTGCTGCAAAATACATATTAAAAAGTACAATTTGACTCAGGTTGAGGTTATATTAAATCTGATGTTGTGCTGAAAGGAAACATGGCATGCACCCCTACAGAAGTAGGCATTTCCTGTAGGGCATCTTTAACCACAACGAGAAAACAACAACACACAAGTTTATGAATTTTGGAAAACTTTATTTGACATCTTAAAATACACACAAACAACAAACTCACCAGATTGGGTCAAATTTTCAAGATGATATAGACCAAAAATTCTCCAAATAAGTCACTGTTTTAAGACCTATAAAAACAAATTAATTATACAACTTTGTTTTTTGTGGTCCCACGGATTTATAATGAATTTCAGTGGGTGCTTTTCCCCTGATTTTACATAATGTTTTTCCTGATTCCCCATAAATTTTTTATCCTGACATTTCTAAAAAATGGCTGTTTGTGAATGTTATTATTAGTGAAATTAAGAGTTTTAAAATACTAACTAGATACATATATGCCATATGCTGTGAAAATGCACAAAATCACTGGGGTCCTCTGATAAGAGAAGGAATCTGGGCACACGATAATCTGTACCCTCATACTGTACTGTCTAAAGGAAACACTATGACACCTCCTACCCATATGTATAAATACAAATATACAGAGAAGGAATGTTCTGGGCACACAATAAGCTGTACCCTCATACTGTACTGTCTAAGGGAAACACTATGACACCTCCTACCCATATGTATAAATACAAATATACAGAGGAGGAATGTTCTGGGCACACAAACTATACCCATATAATAAAAGAAAAACAATAAGGCAACTTTATTTAGCTCTGAATTATGACAATTAAGTAAATGGCTGAGCAGCTGCAGGTTTTGGGGGTAGCAGGGAGTTTTAGTCCTATAACATAGTTACATAGGGTTGTAATAAGACTAGAGTCCATTAAAGAGATACTGACACCAGAAAGCAAATCTTTTTTTTACATCTATCATAACATTGTCTTTGCAAGAACTTTTTTGCCATAAAAATATTTGCCTGATGCGTTTACATTACCTGTCTGATCCCCTGTGTTCCTCTTTGAGGGGGTGGCCATATTTGTCTGTTAGCTTTAGAAGCTATAACTGACAGGTTGGGAAGGGACAGTCAGGTTGGCAAAACAGTCAGGTTTAGGAACTTCAAGTAACAATTACATACAAAACCAAACATGACCTATAGGTTGCTTTTAATGTATATTCATATTTTGAAAAGTAGTTTTTTCGTGTCAGTATCACTTTAAGTTCAACCCTTCCAAGTAAACCCAGCACACACAAACCTATACTTACCAATTGATTACTAACACATACATAAACTATATATACAAACATTAATACTAACTGTAGATATTAGTATCAAAATAGCCTTGGATACTATGCTTGTTCAAGAACTCATCCAGGCCCCTCTTAAAGACGAAGACATATGGCGATTTAATCCGCGCAATTTGCGCTGCTTCAAATGAATAACAGTCTAAGGCATAAATACATACATGATTAATATTAAACACCCAGCACATTATGCAGTTCAGAAGAAAATGCTGGAAAGTGTATTTTATGGGTGGGCTCTCATTTATTTCTAGTATAGGTTATACAGGGCATTTTGCACACCAAGGAATTAGCACTGGCACCTTAAAAAACTAATTTCAGGCAGCCCACTTACTGTAGCTATGGGGTGTAACCTCTAACTGCAACTGCCTCCCTCCTCCTCACCCTTACCCCTACTACATACTGTTACTGTGAGGTGTAACTTCTAACTGCAACCGCCTCCCTCCTCCTCACCCTTCCCCCTACTACATACTGTTACTGTGGGGTGTAACTTCTAACTGCAACCGCCTCCCTCCTCCTCACCCTTCCCCCTACTACATACTGTTACTGTGGGGTGTAACTTTTAACTGCAACCGCCTCCCTCCCTCTCACCCTTCCCCCTACTACATACTGTTACTGTGGGGTGTAACTTTTAACTGCAACCGCCTCCCTCCTCCTCACCCTTCCCCCTACTACATACTGTTACTGTGGGGTGTAACTTTTAACTGCAACCGCCTCCTTCCCTCTCACCCTTCCCCCTACTACATACTGTTACTGTGGGGTGTAACTTTTAACTGCAACCGCCTCCCTCCTCCTCACCCTTCCTACCTACTACATACTGTTAGGGCTCTGGCACACGGGGAGATTAGTCGCCCGTGACAAATCTCCCTTGTCACGGGCGACTAATCTCCCCGAACTACCATCCCACCGGCGAAAATGTAAGTTGCCAGTGGAATGGCACACGCTGCGCAGGCGATTTCGGCAAATCGCCGAAGTTGCCTCGCCTAATCTCCCCGTGTGCCAGAGCCCTTACTGTGGGGTGTAACTTCTAACTGCAACCGCCTCCCTCCTCCTCACCCTTCCCCCTACTACATACTGTTACTGTGGGGTGTAACTTCTAACTGCAACTGCCTCCCTCCTCCTCACCCTTCCCCCTACTACATACTGTTACTGTGGGGTGTAACTTCTAACTGCAACTGCCTCCCTCCTCCTCACCCTTCCCCCTACTACATACTGTTACTGTGAGGTGTAACTTCTAACTGCAACTGCCTCCCTCCTCCTCACCCTTCCCCCTACTACATACTGTTACTGTGGGGTGTAACTTCTAACTGCAACTGCCTCCCTCCTCCTCACCCTTCCTACCTACTACATACTGTTACTGTGAGGTGTAACTTCTAACTGCAACTGCCTCCCTCCTCCTCACCCTTCCCCCTACTACATACTGTTACTGTGGGGTGTAACTTCTAACTGCAACTGCCTCCCTCCTCCTCACCCTTCCTACCTACTACATACTGTTACTGTGAGGTGTAACTTCTAACTGCAACTGCCTCCCTCCTCCTCACCCTTCCCCCTACTACATACTGTTACTGTGGGGTGTAACTTCTAACTGCCTCCCTCCTCCTCACCCTTCCCCCTACTAACTTGAATGAGCAAGGGAGGCAATGAGCTGGCCTGATCCTTATCTCTTGCATTGGTTCCCTGAAAGTTACCAACAAAGAAGAACTTAAAATACTAAAATTCAAAGTCAACAACCTTAATTTATTTTATTAAACGTATAAGCTAAAATGTCTTTCCTTTCTTGGCTGATATGTAACCAATCCAAATCTGGCTACAGAGAAATCCAACAAGAACTAATACAGTGTACAATAGTTGAAAAAGTTAGTTCTACAATGAAGTAGTGCTGGCAGGACTGCATATGATGTTTTAAAGGGAAAGTGCTCCTCCTACTGAATTCTATAAAGGTTTTTACCAAGTTTCCTTGTTTGATATCTAAAAAAATATTTATAATTATTAAATCATGTCAGGGACTCACCAAGCTTTTAAAAAAACAGTAAGGAGGCATACAATAGATCCAGGCAGAGGAGGAGGAGGAGGAGCAGTAGCAGCAGCGCCCACACCCTCTTGCAGGAGAACAAGATGACCCGATGCAATCTCATACCTCCCAACATTTGAAAAATGAAAAGAGGGACAAAAAAGATTCGGTGCGCGCATCGGCAAATTTTATTGACCACGCCCACGTTTGTGGCCACGCCCCAATTACCACACCCCCTTTTAAAAGAATACTCCTTTTATATGGATGAAATGGCGGGATCAGACGCAAATGTGCTATACCCTCATACTGTACTACCTAAGGAAAACAATATAGCAACTCCTACATATAAAATACAAATATAGAGAGAAGGTAGTCAGTTATAAGTGAGTTATAACTATGTACCAGTTTGCCCCCCATACACAGTAGCCCCAATAGCCTAAAAGACAGTAGTACCCATACACAGTGCCCTCATACACAATGCCCCCCATAGAAAGTGCCCCCAATTGCCCCCATACACAGTGCCCCCAATTGAGACAGTCCCCCCATACACAGTGCCCCCAATTGAGACAGTCTCCCCCATACACAGTGCCCCCAATAGAGACAGCCCCCCATACACAGTGCCCCCAATAGAGACAGTACCCCCATACACAGTGCCCCCAATAGAGACAGTCCCCCCATACACAGTGCCCCCAATAGAGACAGTCCCCCCCATACACAGTGCCCCCAATAGAGACAGTCCCGCCCCATACACAGTGCCCCCAATAGAGACAGCCCCCCCCATACACAGTGCCCCAATAGAGGCAGGCCCCCCATACACAGTGCCCCCAATAGAGACAGCCCCCCCATACACAGTGCCCCCAATAGAGACAGCCCCCCATACACAGTGCCCCCAATAGAGACAGCCCCCCATACACAGTGCCCCCAATAGAGACAGCCCGCCCCCATACACAGTGCCCCCAATAGAGACAGCCCCCCATACACAGTGCCCCCAATAGAGACAGCCCCCCCATACACAGTGCCCCCAATAGAGACAGCCCCCCCATACACAGTGCCCCCAATAGAAATAGTGCCCCCAATAGAAACAGTCCCCCCATACACAGTGCCCCCAATAGAGACAGTCCCCCCCATACACAGTGCCCCCAATAGAGACAGTCCCCCCATACACAGTGCCCCCAATAGAGACAGCCCCCCCATACACAGTGCCCCCAATAGAGACAGTTCCCCCATACACAGTGCCCCCAATAGAGACAGTTCCCCCATACACAGTGCCCCCAATAGAGACAGCCCCCCATACACAGTGCCCCCAATAGAGACAGCCCCCCCATACACAGTGCCCCCAATAGAGACAGCCCCCCCCCCCATACCATACCTCCCAACCGTCCCGCTTTCAGCGGGACAGTCCCGATATTTATGACATTTCCCGCTGTCCCGGATTCACTGTTAGATGTCCCGCTTTTCAGCTTTGCCATTTAATTGATTGCTGTGCCTGCTCTGGGGAATTCACCTTCCCACCCCTAACATATATCTCTCACTCCTGGGAATCTCTGGCAGAGCACAGTATGCAGGGGAAGTATCACTCATTCATAAAATCTAGCAGACATTTTAAAGGGGCCCTTATAAGTCTGGGAACCTTAGGCTTTGTTAATATGGCAAGAAATCATACCGCCCAACTGGCCCGCTTTCTGTAGGACAGTCCCGGTTTTGGTAGCGCATCCCGCTGTCCCAGATAGTACCATGAATGTCTCGCATTTCCGTAATGCGGAACTATCCCTGACAGCGGGATGCGCTGGCTGCAGTCAGGCGGTCCTCTTCTTCAGCGTCTCTTCTCTATATGCGGCTCCTTGTTCGGCGGAGCCAGGCCCTTTTATAAGGTTGCGCCCGTGCGTATTGACGTCACACGCACACATACACAGGCGCAACCTTATAAAAGGGCCTGGCTCCGCCGAACAAGGAGCCGCATATAGAGAAGAGACGCTGCAGAAGAAGAAGCAGCAGCAGCATGTATGGAGGCTCTGTGTATTGGGGGGTACTGTGTATGGGGGCTACTGTGTATGGGGGGGCACCTGTGTATGGGGGGGCACCTGTGTATGGAGGGCTACTGTGTATGGGGGGGCTACTGTGTATGGTGGTACTGTGTATGGGGGGCAAAGCTGATACATAGTTATAACTCACTTATAACTGACTGCCTTCTCTCTATATTTGTATTTTATATGTAGGAGTTGCTATATTGTTTTCCTTAGGTAGTACAGTATGAGGGTATAGCACATTTGCGTCTGATCCCGCCATTTCATCCATATAAAAGGAGTATTCTTTTAAAAGGGGGTGTGGTAATTGGGGCGTGGCCACAAAAGTGGGCGTGGTCAATAAAATTTGCCGATGCGCACACCAAATCTTTTTGTCCCTCTTTTCATTTTTCAAATGTTGGGAGGTATGCCATACACAGTGCCCCCAATAGAGACAGCCCCCCATACACAGTGCCCCCAATAGAGACAGCCCCCCATACACAGTGCCCCCAATAGAGACAGCCCCCAATAGAGACAGCCCCCCATACACAGTGCCCCCAATAGAGACAGTCCCCCCATACACAGTGCCCCCAATAGAGACAGTCCCGCCCCATACACAGCGCTCCCTTCTTCTTCGTCCCCAGCGGCTCCTCAATGTATGCGGCTCCTTCTCCGGCGGTCCCTGGCCCTTTTATAAGGTTGCGCCCGTGCGTACACACAGGCACAACCTTATAAAAAGGCCAGGGACCGCCGGAGAAGGAGCCGCATACAAAGCGGGACAGTTGGGGGGTATGCAATCTAAACCCGCTTTGCGTCACAGTGAAATTCTGACTCTCTTCGGCCACCGTACAAATCCTACCGGCACGGGCCTGCTGGGAATTGTAGTTTCTTGGCGCTCCCAGTGTTTCCCTGTCATGGCTGCTTCCAGTTAGGTACTGTGTTTTTCCTCCTTCTCAAACACGCTTAGTCTTATTAATATCAGTAAAAGTGATTGTGAGATTGCTGCGTAGATGTAGATTTAAATTAGTTGCCCATTAAGATTTGTATTTGCTTTGTTAGTTTGTAGCGTCAGTGTGGGACTGTGTGAGTTTAGGTGGAGCCTGACTGAGCCCCTTTATAAAGATGCTTATCGCCTATTAATGTATTAATAATTGACCTGCACGCGTCAGTTCATTCTGTGTGTTTATAAAAATGTTTATTTGCTTCTGTACACTGAGCCGGCCGCACTGTGTGTATGGGGCTGACTTATCGTGTGTGTATGGGGCTGACTTATCGTGTGTGTATGGGGCTGACTTATCGTGTGTGTATGGGGCTGACTTATCGTGTGTGTATGGGGCTGACTTATCGTGTGTGTATGGGGCTGTGTTTGCTCTCCAGTCATCTGATCTAACCCAGCGTGCATCACGTGAGCTGCCTGGAGTTTATAGTGTGCCTGTGTAGGTGCAGCTTCCCTCCCTGCTGTCAGCGCTCGTACTCACAGAACCCAAATACAGGTGAACAAAGTACGAGTGCCTGTGGGGGGGGAGTGCTTAGCATGTAGTGAAAGTGAAGCCTTAAGTTTACATACCCTCGTTTTAGCTTTCCCCTCATATAATGCTTTTCTTGGATCCTACATTTTTTTGGATCTTACAACATATTTTTCTGGTCTCCTAAAATCATAAAAGGTGGGGGGGAGCAAATGTAACATTGTCACAGAGAAAACTAAAGGTAAAAGTCAGTGCAAAATTGTAGAATTAGATTTTCTATGTAAATAAGAAGTGGCCCCCCCATTAACAATTATATTTATTTTCTACCACCACACATCATTGTTGGACTTCCTATTGTTCTGTGTTGGCTTATAAACAGATAAAGGTTGATGCGTCATAGTGACAATTGGGCCAAGAGGACGTATAGAAAAATCCATATTATGTTATTCCTCTTTACCCTAATTTCTGGTTGATTAGCTATTAAAGGGGCATATAACCCCCCCCCCCTTGTTCAGCAAAAAATCAATGAACTTGTGCCCAACATATTTTTGTCTACTGTTTAATCACAATAACAATTTGTCATTTCTTTAGCTAAACGGAGAAATTGAAGATACTCCATGTTTGGTTCTTGCAAGGTACATATTTAGATTTAATACACAGATAATCCCCTTGGATAATGGACTAACAAAAATCACAACAAGTTGTATACTGGTGTTTGGGCACTGGCTGCTTTGTCTCCTACGCCAGTTCACACCCTGTGCACTAGGACGTGCTTTTAGGGATACAAAATGCATGTATCCCTGAAAGCACCTCCTAGTGATTATAATCACTTACCTGATACACTGGGCTGGTGCTTAGAGGCCGCCCTTATTCCCTGCCCCCCTCCACCCCTTTCAGGATCATGCATGCGGAGCACTGGGGACAGAACGCGCTTAAGTTTTCTGCGCGTCCTGTTACCAGTGATCCGTATGCAGGCAAAATTAGGCACGGCAGGGTGGCATGCTGCCCCTAAATTTGTGCCGCCCTAGACCCGAGCCTTTGTGGCTTTTCCACAAATCCGGGCCTGACAATAAATACATGTAGAAGACAGATTTTGTCCATTGTAAAGCAATGCAGCTGACAACTATAAAATTAACTATTTAGAACTTATAATTTTAAATCATACTTGATATCATAATTGACATATACATATCAGTTAATATTGCCCATTTACCTTAAACATGCCATTTGTGATGTTGTGTGTGTCACTCACTGATCACCTGACAGGAAATAATGCAGCTCTAACTGTATCAGGAAAAAGTGTGGAAGTAAAAGACACAGCCATGTCCATTCATTGGCTGATAAAACCTAGCATATGATTTTTAGTATTTGAAATTGCATTTTTCCTATATGGCATTATGCAGTTGTACTTACTACTAGGAAAGTGTATTTTCTTGAGAAGGCTTTATATGAATCTGCAGATACTTGCACTGGTTCAGGGTTATATTTTTCCATTAGGTGTGATAGTTGTATTGTGTAGAGCATCTTTGGTTTTGTGTTGTACCCATGCTGTACAGTAGCTTTACTTGCTGTCTTGTGCTTCATATTGCTTCAGAACTGTAACATTTATGCATTACTGTAGTGGTAGGCAGTTCTTCTAACTTGTGAGAGAGACACAGCAGCTGACTTCCTTCATGCTCCCACTTCCCTTTTTTCTGACAAAATTCAATTCTGCAATTCAAGGACTACACCCTGCATTCATAATCATCTGTTTGCATCATCAATCAGTTTGTGCCCTAGTTACTATCATTTTTTTTAATAAATAAAAGGGGCAATAAATGTGCATTTTCTACAGTTATTGATAACATTATTATTCAAAACGTTGTAAACCGTATAAGTAAATTGGATCTCTACACTGTGTAGTCTGTAAGTGTTATTCTTGCAGAGGTGCACTTCTCAGGCAGATTCCCCTTAAACTGCTCTGTATATCCTTGAATAGAATTCTTGAAGTTTTCTTCCACACTGAGAAGCATTTGACTACTCTTCACTGTGCTGATTGCCTAATTTTTCCAATTCTTTGCCTGCAGGATGAGTCAGGCAAATCAGAGCTCCGATGTTTTTTACCTGATGTTTTTGAATTTTCAATGTGGTTTCGAAAATGAGTGTTCTTCCGGATTCAGTAATTGCAAGTGATTATAATTACTGATTATACTGATTATGAGTGATTTGTTTTTAAAATTATGATATCTTTAAGGTATTTCACACTTCAGCATTTAGTTGAATTTTTATTCTTGGGGTTGAATTCGCATCGAAGCTGTACATTGCAGGGATTTAATTTTTAAATGCCGCATGCTAGAAACTAATCTGATGCTTTAGAAAAGATACCCTTTAAAATATGCACTCCTTGTTATTCAGGTATATTGTCATGCTTGTGATATTCTAATGATTATTTTGCATTGTTAAAGGGTAATTCTTTAATATACTCCTTTTGAAAATGCATCTTACAAAGGTAACCTAACTGTATATCAGCAATAGATCCACAGGATGAAAATTAGCTACGTGATTACAGTGTAGTAAAGGGGCAAAGGCATATGGACCCTGATTGGCTGAGAGAAGGGGATCTGCTCCCTTCTGCCTCTCAATATAGCTGTATTGACAATCACAGCTTCCATCTGCATGCAGCTACATGGAGTGGAAGCGGAGATCAGCCTTAAAAAATGAAAGCAGGCATTTTCAAGCTACAAGCAAGCAGAAATTGTGATTGAATAGTACAGGACAGCTATATAGAGAGGCAGAATGGAGCGGATTCACTTCTCTCAGCCTGCAGAAAAAATGCAGACTGAGAGAGCGGAGTTAACATTCACTGTGTCTTTGCCCTTAAAGGACAAGGAAAAGCTAAGTCACTTGGGGGTGCCAAAATGTTAGGCACCCCCAAGTGACTTTAATCTCTTACCTTGTACCCTGGGCTGATGCCCCTGTTAAGAGAGAACAGCACCAGCCCAGGGTACCTGCGAGCGCTTCCTTCTTCCACATTGGCGTGCTGTGCATGCGCATTAGAGTGAAAAGCCAAACTTTAACAAGAAAGTCGGCTTTTTACACTAATGCGCATGCACTGGCCCAGGGATTTCGCGGAAAGAAGGAAGCACTCGCTACAGGTACCCCGGGCTGGTGCAGTTTTCAATGGCGCCCGATCAAAATCTTTTAACCCGCCCGATCGGCGAGTCGCCCGATATCTGCAGCCTTCTGCGATATCGGTCGCCTCGCCGAGTTGCCATACACGCACCAAATATCGTACGAAACGAGGTTTCGTATGATATTATCGGTGCATGTATGGCCAGCTTTAGAGTTATGAAACTGCAGATAAATTGGACTGATCAATGTTTTCCATTAGTGCTTTTCTTACAGGGGAAATGTGCCCTTTTTATAAGTAGAATAGATTTTCCCACTGTCTAGTCTAAACGTTCAGTAATACATAATGATGCCGGCTCTTTCTGGAAAAAGGGAATTATTTATCTGCATATTAGTATGTATTAAAATTAATGTATTTAGCTTAAAGGAGAACGAAAGGCAAAGTCACTTGGGGGTGCCAAAATGTTAGGTACCCCCAAGTGACTTTAATCGCTTACCTTGTACCCCAGGCTGGTGCCCCTGTTAGGAGAAAACAGCACCAGCCCGGGGTACCTGGAGCAGAGCGCTTCCTTCTTCCGGCTTCCGTTTGCTGAAATGCTGGCGGCCGGGCATGCGCAGTAGAGTGAAAAGCCGACTTTAATGTTTAAGTTCGGCTTCTTACTCTACTGCGCATGCGCGCGCAAGCGAATAAGAAGGAGGAAGCGCCGGCAGCTACCCCGGGCTGGTGCTGTTCTCTCCTCACAGGGGCACCAGCCCGGGGTAAAAGGTAGGTGGTCAAAGTCACTTGGGGGTGCCTAACATTTTGACTTTGACTTTCTTTTTCCTTTAAAGTTTATTCATATGGGATTGCAGTTTAATGCACTTTACAAAGTTTGAGAAGGGCTAGATAACTACAATAGAAGGACAATTCACACAAATACATTAACAAGAAGCATAATTGATAATACAGAGTCGTTACTATTTTGTTAATTTGCTTTATGGTGTTTTCATTTTTGCTTACTTATAAACATGCTATATAAAAGCAGCTCCCTACTACCCCACTGACCCACTAAGTCCAGATATCTAGACCAGTGATCCCCAACCAGTGGCTCGCGGGCAACATGTTGCTCACCAACTCCTTGGATGTTGCTCTCAGTGCCCCCAAACTAGGTAGTTATGTAAAATACAGAATGAACAATGCAGTGACATTAAATGTCAGACCTATGTAAACATAAAAAGAAAAATCAAATCTAACACCACAGAAATGTTTATGGGTAACACATCTGATGTGGCTACAATTTATGTATCAATGTTCTGGGGACTTTACTGATTTTTTTTTTTATAAAGGTATGGGATCCGTTATCCGGAAACCCATTATCCAGAAAGTTCTGAATTACGGGAAGTCCATCTCCCATAGACTCCATTATAAGCAAACAATTCTACTTTTTAAAAATGACTTCCTTTTTCTCTGTAATAATAAAACAGTTCCTTGTACTGGATCCCAACTAAAATATAATTATTTTTATTGGAAGCAAAACAATCCTGTTGGGTTTGTATAATGTTTAAATAATCTTTTAGTAGACTTAAGGTATGGAGATCCAAATTACGGAAAGATCCCTTATCCCTTACGGAAAACCCCAGGTCCCGAGCATTCTGGATAATGGGTCCCATACCTGTATTGGCATCTGATAAAGAGTGCATATTATCTTTGGAATATACTGCTGGCTGTAGTGTGCTGTGACGGATGGTCTATGAAAAACAATTCCCTATAGAATTGTTAGCATTTTTTGATTAAGGTGATTAAAGCTAGATCCCCTGGGCACTGGCCAACAGATTGTAGAATGAGACACCATGTGGCACAGAATGCTTGATACGATCAAGGATGCTTATCTACATAAAGAAGAGGGCTATACTGCTTATTATTGATGCATTTTGTGGGTTATGCATCAGACTTTCCATGTGACTGTAGTACCAGCTATGCTTAGATCTCTGTTTATTTCACGACCTGTTGTAAGAAAGAAAACAATTTACTGTAATTCCTGCATTCTGAACATTTCTAAATTACATATAAAAAATACCTTATTTTACATTAATATCAATAAAGGCGCCCGATCATAATCTTTTAACTGGCTCGCCGACTTGCCATACACGCACCGAATATCGTACGAAACGAGGTTTCGTACGATATTATCGGTGCGTGTATGGCCAGCTTTAGAGATTCTAAATCTTTTAACATATCTTTCTTAGCCATAAAAACAGTATTTGGACCTGTTTGTGGTCCCTACCTAGAGATTAAAGAAGCCTCTGCTGTTTTTTCAAATACAGTGTACTAGTGTACTTGAAATTAAGAAGACCAATCATCTTTCTGCATTCAATTTATGTGGTCTAGAATTGCTTACTAGAACTCATATAAAAGTAAAAATGTTAGTTTCATATATCCACATATACAATCAAAGAATAATTTACCTTTGTAAAGATACAAATGCAAAAGCTGTATTTATAGCATTCTCTTGTGATTAAAGGAACAGTAACACCAAAAAATGAAAGTGTATAAAAGTAATTATAATATAATGTACTGTTGCCCTGCATTGCTACTACTGGTGTGTTTGCCTCAGAAAGACAAAGCAGATAACTAGTAGATAAGCCCCATATAATGGGGGTTTATCTGTTATCTGCTAAGTAACCTGTGCCTTTTCTCCTTTGAATGGCTTCCCCCATGGCTACACAGCAGCTTACTTATATAAACTATAGTAGTCTTTCTGAGGCAAACACACCAGTAGTAGCAATGCAGGGTAACAGTACATAATATTGTAATTACTTTTATACACTTTCATTTTTTGGTGTTACTGTTCCTTTAAATGAACTAAAAGCAAGTGTCTGCTATCTTGTCTCCAAGCCACTTTTGAAGATAATCTATTTAAGCTGATAAACTTAAAGGGCAGGTTACCCTCTTTTCAACATTAGTTCAAGGAATAGGGTTGGGTTAAATGTACATTTTGCCTAATATTTTAAATGTGAAATGTATGTTTTTTGTAATTCCTTGCACTAAATAGGAACAAATCTTAAATTAAAGGTAAAGTCATATTCTACTTTGTGTTTGTGATGGGGTTTGTTTACACAGAGGCTTCTTGGTGCACTTCTGATTTGTGCTCCTACAAATGAAAGTATAATGTGACTTCCTCTTCCTAATAAAGCTTCTGATTTAAAGAGGTTTTTTTTTAATGTACAATGTAGAACAATTATTCAGTTCATCTGAATAATTTTCTTTTTCAGCCTTGCTAATATATTTTGTCTGTAATTTAAACATCCTTCAGTTAGAGAGGAATGTATATTTTGTCTTTTTCTAATCTTAAAGTTTGTCTTAAAGTACTTTGGGCTATGGAGCATGCAACATGTGTAAGAAGTTATGCCAACTGAGAAAGGCCACCAGTGTCAGCCGATTGTAGCCTGAAAACTTGCCCTATGGTGTTTTCACGTATCCGTGGGTTGGCAGGTGCCTGTTGAGACACTTTCAGATGGTTGCAATATAACTCTTTGGGATGGTGATTTTGGGTTTATTGTGATGTGCTGATAAATGGCTGTTAACAGAAAGAAGGGAGAGAGGGAAAGGAGCACAAAACTATATGTGCACACCACAGTATGTTGTGCTAGCCCAAAAATTTGTCTTTCCAAAGACACACAGCATAGACATTGTACTGGAGACCAAAACGCTCACTCTGCTCAGCTCTGCCAGATTAAAATAAAATGATAGGTGTTTAGTTTGGCTAACAATTTTAGCTCATAGTCAGTAGAAAACATTTTTTTGTGAAGTTGCTTGTTTCTTATTGCTAGATCCAAAATTGAAATGAAATTCTCTCTTTTCAGTTTTGTATTTTGCTTGATTTAGCAGCATTCCTTATACAATATACATGATGCAGACACATTTCTGTATTCTTTGTTGATTCACTGTTATTGATGAGAGTAAATTACATAGTATTCATATTTTATTATCTATTGATTTCAAAAACCTTTATTCTTTAATAAAATGGCTGTAATGATATTGTCTTCAAAACATCATTTTTTCCAGACTCTCTCTAAATACTGCTCATATTCCATCAGCTGTTGCAGATTCAGTACATTGGCAGCATGGAGTGGATATATGGCTGCATTGCGGTCTACTGTAGATTTAGATTCCATGGATTAAATTTGTAACATAATGGAGGATTTGCATTATATGATTAAAACTTTCCAGTGTGTAAAAACTCATTTCTAATGGTATTGTAATGTGCTTTTAGCAGAGTGAAACTTTTACAGTGCTGTGGTGAACTGGGTATTTCATATCAAAATGAATGGGCCAAGCCTAGGGAATCTGTGCTCTGGAATAGTAGTGGAACGTTTTCAGTCTGACACTTTTGCTACCTCTAATGGCCAGTCAAAGTATTTTAGTGCTCAATCTACTTTAGTGCCAGCAACCAAATTTTTATTTCCTTCATATTTCACTTTATCAGTGGTTACATTTTCTCATTTCTCTTTCTTGATATCAACAAAAACATTTTTAAGGCAGTTTGAGATTTGTGTTTGTTTACCAAATTTTCTTCTGTCTTCTCTCCAAAGCATTTTGGGAGCAGAGAGGTCCCAAGATAACTTAAAACCAGTAAAAAAAAAAAAAAAAAACAGCCCCACATACACACATCTCCCATGTTTTGGCCCAAATCAGGCTGAGCGAATCATTTAGCCCACTGATCAGATCATAAGATGGACCTATGTAAACCCTGCCCAGTACAGTATATATCTGGCTGATTTTATGCCAGAAATTGTACTATCAAGCCCCATTCACTGGCCAATAAACTACTAACTCAGTAGAATGGCCACCTTTATTTTATGTATCTAGCAGGTCAGAGACATACCAAATTTTACATTTAATACATATGACACATGTTGCATGAACAATCTACTACCTTGTGTTAAAATGTTGTCTTATATGTGCCTTAAACCACCTGTAATATAACATAAATCCTATACTTTTAGCAGTACAGGTTAGGTATCCGTTATCCATCGCCATGTTTTATGGCTACAAAAAAAATCATCTGATTGTTTTGCTATGAGAGCAGATTTATGCTAAGTTAACTTATTAATAGAGTACAGAAAAAGAACAAATCAGTCAGAAATGAAGAATTGTTTGTTTAAATAGGACACTATGGCAAATGGTTTCGCTGTATTTCAGAAAAACTTCATTTACAACTTTTAAAGTAGATGACCTTAAGTTTTTCTATTGTCTGATGAATTTTGAAATATCGGTAAAACACAAGCACGCCAAGGAAATGTTGTAAATAAACATTAAATTAGCTGGGCTAAATTCTTATCAAGCACACCGTCTCTGGTTAGTTATGTTATATTATATAGTACAATACATGTGCTTGAATTTATAGTTTACAACAATGCCTGTAGTTGGACAAGAGTAAACAGTGTTCTTTAATTTAAATACATGTATGGGATCCCTTATCTGGGAGGCTATCTACCATAGTCCCAATTTTTAAAAATGTTTTGTTTCTGTAATAATTACCTTGTACTTTATTGTAATTAGACAGCATGAGGCAAATCAATCCTAATGGGTTTATTTAAAGGAAAATTAACACTAACATTTTTTAAGTAAAAAAGCTATTCTACCCTGCACCAATAACTGCCCTATCCTGCAAACCACTTAGTATTTTAAATGCTTTAATAGAAAATACCTGCTAAAACTTGGCTTCCTGTCAATTGAACTACGGCGATATGGCAAAGGAAGGAGCAGCAACCAGTATGCGACGATCGATTGATTGAGCCTAGCCTTCTTTCTGTATAGGAAGGAGTCATGCGATCCTCGCATTGTGGATGCAGCTCCTTCCTTTGCCGTCTCGCCGTAGTTCAATTGACAGGAAGCCAAGTTGTAGCAGGTATTTTTTATTAAAGCATTTAAAATACTAAATGGTTTGCAGGATAGGGCAGTAATTTGTGCAGGGTAGAATGCGTTTTTTTCGTAAGGATTGTTATTTTGCGTTTTTTTCGTCGCAACTTTTTCGTAAATTGTCGCAACTTTTTCGTAGCCGTTACGACTTGCACGAATTGTCGCGACTTTTTCGTAGCCGTCGCGAAAATATCGGAAAGGTTTGCCCGCCGTTTACGAAAAAGTTGCGGCAATTCGTGGAAGTCGTAACGGCTACGAAAAAGTCGCGACGCCGACGAAAAAAATCGCAAAAAAACACGAAAAAGTCGCAAAATGTTCGTTTCCAATCCGATTTTTTCCCATTCGGGATTCGGATTCGTGGATTAGTAAATCAGCCCCTATGTGTTACATTTCCTTTAATGTTTAAATGATTTTTTAGAAGACTACAGGTATGTATGGAGACACAAATAATGGAAAGATCACCCCAGGTCCCAAGCATTCTGGATAACATATCCTATACCTGTACCAGTTGCTCAATTTTTTCGCAATCACTTTGGTTCTTATATTTGACTAAGAAAAATGGATCATTTAAGATTAAAAAACCGGGAAACCCTTATTAACTGGAGTACAAAAATGTCAAGCACCCCCCAAGTAAATTGAATCAACACTTTATTCTAATGCTCATTGTGAGTCTAAGTGAAGGGCATCTGGGAAAGGTATATACAATAGTCGCCTGACCCTACTGTAGAAACTTTCCTGGGCTTGCATATTTTATTATGAAAAGAAGCACCAGCATAGAAAAAAAATGTAGCTATTCAGTTTATTGGCAGGTGTCTAACATATTGGCAGCTGACAGTAAGTACAAGGTTTGATGTCCTTTTTAAGATTCCTTTGGCAGATATTTATATGAGAGCAAAGTATAAACAATTACCTGAAACATAACTTTTGAGAATAGTCCAGCAAGCCCTTATACGAGCATATTCTAGTAAATCTCGAGGGATATTTGGGGAATTTATATGGCAATTTTCTGTAAGGTCATGGAATTAAACATGTGGAGTTATCCAAGATGGGTTTTAGAAATAGGTCCTCTTCTGTTTAAAAAGTTCATAAAATGAACTAAGTAAAAACTAAGTAAGCTTTATCAGAAAGGTCTATGTAAATACAGCCATAAGCACTCACAGAAAAGCAGCACACATCTTTTAATTTCCTCTATCAAAAAAAAAAAACCCACAGGATTTCTTGTCTTCTTTAGTGTATACATGTACTTTGGTATCTGACATCTTCTCTCAGAAAAATCCTTCATTCCCGGGGCGAGCACAGCTCTCTCCTCTCTCCCTTCTCCTGCTCCCCCCTCCCATAAGAATTCTCTCCCCCTCCCATCAGAATGTGTGATCTATGCTACCAACTGCTAGAGCTGCAGCAGGAAGCTACTGAGACCAAACTAAAATGCCAGCTGCTATCTTAAACAAATGAAGGGAGATTCTAGGGCTGTTTACTCAGGTATGGTAAAGCTTTCTCCTTTAATTTCATTATCGGTAATCATTTGGTTAAGTTTTTGTTTTTAGATATGCAGAGTATTTGTGAATATATCTCAAATATACATTGTTTATACATATAACCCTCCCACTATCAATTACCTAAAGTGGGGTTCCATTGGTTTTGTGGGTATAATTATGTTGGGAATAGAGGATGCCTACATGTGCATTTTTAAAAAAAAAAATGAATAATACACTACATAAAAACATGTGGGAATTACTATTAGTGAGTGACTGTGTGATAACTTTGTTTTGGTAACTGTTGATGTGCCATGATGTTCCTTCAGACATGGGGTTTTGGAGAGAGGGGTGGATTTATACAGGCAAACACATACTTCACTGCCCTCTGATATTTAAAGGGCAGCATAGTATTTAAATATTAATAAGAAAGTTTACAGGTTTTAAAGAAAAAATGTGTTGGCTTGTTCCAATCTCCCTTTAGAACTATTTTGCCAAGAAGTCATAGAGATTTTTTTAACAGTAGCTCTTTCTGAGTACAACTACACTGCACTATTCTCATTTCAGTAAATTAGCTATTCATGTTGATTTAGATTTTAACAAAATGTCTAAATGAAATGAGTCTAAGTATTAATTTGTAACAAAAATCTCCAGTTAGAAAATTCTGTCCAACTCTATTGTTGTTCCTTTGTGCCTAGTTATCAAAGTGTCTGGGAAATGTCATTGCTTGACAACAAGACCTCACAGAATAATGTAGCAATTGGAAAGAGAGTTTTTGACTGAAGAGCATCTTTCTGCTTGATTAATCTAGGCCATAGAAAGCATTATTTGTAATCCAGGCCACATCAGTTTCTCAGCTCAGAGACATTGATGAATAGCCCACTTAGACTGTACTAGTTTCATTTCATTTGCAAAGCGAGGCATCCTGCCCAAAGTTTGGGTGCTCAGCCAAAAAAGCATATAAAGCCTATGTCTAAGCAAGTGTCTGTTTTCTATCTTTCCCTATGGGCATCTGATACTTGTTAAGTAAAACTTACCCACGTGTTTCATGTTAATTTTGTCCTTATCCGGTTTTCGTCTTTCATCTGAATTGGTGCCAGGCTGCACAGATTGTGTGTCAAATTAAATGCAAGAAGCAGGCCGCTGTCTGCTACTGTATACTAAGCTAAAACACTTCTTAAGACTTTTGGTAGCCTTGTCTACAGATGCAAAAAAAAAAAAGACATTGTTATTTTTACAGTTGGGTTAATAATTAGCAGAGAGAAGAGCTTCAGCTAAGTATTCAAAGAGTATTATGCCATGTAAATTGACTTTAATACTGTGCCAGTTATTTGATAAAGCTTCCCCCCCCCCCACCTGTGGCAATAATTTTCAAGTGCTGAAAACATGAAAAGACTCTGTTACATTAAAACTGATAATGATGTGTTTACTGCATCTAGTTTGTACTTAAGGTTCAGCTTTTATCACAATCATAGTCTACCGTGTCCTTATTTATAGTGGAATTCAAGTTCAGCAGAAACATTATCTGTCATGAAACCTGCCTAGTGTGAGGTCCTTTTCCCCCTGTCTGCGCTAGTGGAGATTTGAAGAGTATTTATTTTTACAGCACTTAGGAAGCACACATTATTTTTAGTAAATAAATGAACTCAGATGATCGGAGTTATAAATGAATGCATCTTTCAGTGTTAGCAATTGCTTACTTCTTCACAATTTCCTTTATATTGCAGAATTATTTATTTGCTGGTTTATTTATGTATTTCATTATTTATTTGATTATTTAGTAAATTATTTATCTTATGAATTATTAATATGTTTTGATGATGTGCCTTAAATTATTTATACCTTAATTTTGAGTTTATTGCTTTTAGATGTTGCTTTGCTGCTAACTATTTTTTTTTCCAATTTTCTTTAAATACCAGCATATACACATTTAACCTGCTTGTTCCCAGAGAATGCTATGGTTGCCTTTCAGTAGCAGAATACAAAATATAGCTGTATAAAGCATTGTCTGGAATCCTAAATCTATGGATTTTATGGCTGGTAAACCCACCATCAACCAAATCAAGAATAGCTGAAATGGTGGCAGATAGGTACTGCAGAAATAACTCAAGTTATTGCATTGTTACTGGCATTGTAGTATATTGTAGTATATTTAGGACTTAACTTTGCCAGAAGCTTTACAGCCAGTGCTATAACCCGATGTTTATTTGTACACTCATTACATTTTTCTGATTTTGGGGAGCACTTGCGTGCTGTGGATGGAACTTTTCAGGTGTCACAGGGCTGTTCATGTTGAGCAATGACAGGTAAATGTCATTTACATCCATTATGAAGGTGGATAGACCTTTAATCATTGTTCACCAATGATTAATTGAAAAATGAAACCCGAAGGTTTTTTGTTTTTGGTTTTTTTTGTTGTTGTTTTAATTGTTATGTATTTGTATGTCAGTTGGATACATGCAACAGGTTATTTCTAGAAGGAAGATGCGTCATCAATAAAATATATTCTGTGAACCCAATATTCCTCATGCTCTGGCATCAAACAGTGACAAATATGAGGGATATAAAAAATGTTTGTTTTATAACACATTATTTCATTAATGCTACTTGTAATGGCAGATTTCACTCTATATAATTCATTAGTGTTCTGCCTAAAAGCTTCTAACGGATGTCACCCAGAAACAACCTAGATAGAAGCACATCATTGGTAAATATAACTATAATTTACATTTAGTTCAATACCATTTATTCTAGCTTGTTTCTGTTTCCAGTAGAGGGAAAATATAGTGAGGCGAAATATGTGTCTTCCTTACTTTCCTAGTCTTTCAGCTGATGTCTTTGCATCTACAGTTATCTGCATGCAGCTTATGCATACTTTGTACAAACCATGTAAGTAAATGCAGACATTTTTCCTTCAGTGTGTGCAAGATTAGGTTTTAATTTTCTCTTAAAGCTATATAACGAAGTGCTGGGGTAATGTGTATATTGCATTGAATGGGTGCCAATATATTTGGCGTTATGCACTCCAGTAAGATCGTGTGAGGGTGAAGGAGAACTTCAAACAAGACTTTAAATATGGGGAGACAAGGAGCATTTTCACTGTTTAATGACCTCATCAAAGGGTGAATGCCTTGAAAATGGTTATTTAATATAAGGAGAAAATGGCTCTTTGCGCATGGCCCCAGGCCCCATCGTTTGGGTTTCTGAAGTTTCCTTTGGAGGTATTTTGTAGGAAAAGCTGCCATAAGATAGGTAACTTTAGGTGAAGAAGTATGAAAACATATCCCTTTCAACAAAGTGTTATTTCTTTAAATAAAAGAACTGGTTTGCAAAGAGAGGTTCAATTTGTTGCGCTGTTTTTTACTGTTAAATATTCAACCTAAATTTACTGTGCCTGTAAACATGTTTTTAATAAGGAAAGAACCTTTAAAAATAGTACAGCATGTGTTTCATATTGTTATAATTCCAACATATGTTGTTAAATGAGACAACTGAAGAAACATACTTTGGACTAATTGTAATATTTTAATATTCTAATTATGCAGATATTTCCACACTTGTAAAATATATTACTTTTCTAATTAAGAGCTGCAAATAGTAAAGCGGGGAAAAAAATCTGGCTCTTCAGAATGGCAAACAACTTTTGACAGTCGTTCAGAGCTGTACCAATAACCTAAATACATTGAACTTTCACAGTTTCCTGTACAGTAAAGTACAAATAAGCACATAAAACTAATAATAGTAAATATACTCAAAGCACACTTCTAATCGCCTTTCCAGTTCACTTTAAAAAAAAAAAATTAAATATGCAGAGAAGGGGGCTTCCTGTGTGAAGTCGCTTTTCGCTAACCTCAGTGTTCTTAAGGTGGGAGGTAAAGACCCATTCTCACCACCGTAACATACATTTATATGTGCCCTTGTCACATAATTTTGGAACTTCTTGCTCTGTTACTTTAGGAAAAATCCTGTTTTGTGAATTAAGTGATAAAGATTAAGCAATTAAGAGCAAAAGATTTTGGCTGATATTCTGTGACAAAGGCACTGCTTGGAACAAAATGAAGGGCAAAATGTGCTTGAGGCTTTACACTGTAAAAGACACCTGTATTTTGCATGAAGCTGCTGGCATAGCTACCCTTAAGCAGTGTTTCTAAACTCAATCTGGGACAAAGTCGATGGAATAGGATTTTTCGCAGTATTCAGCTTGATTTTATTTAATGGACCAGTATTAAATGCTAGTATAATATTGCTTTTAAAATTAGCGATCAGATTTATACAATTAATTTTCACCTTTAGTTTGAATAGCTTTCTAAAATATTTTGGAAATTATTTTCTAAAGTTTTTCTACATAATCTATAAAGGAGAAGTAAAGGTTAAAACACCGTGAGTGCCAGTTTCAGGCGCCCCCAGTGAGTCTTTTAGGCTGATGTTCCTGTTGGTGTATTTCACAGATGTTTTTTCATATTTTTCCACATTTTGATCCCGTGGCTCTATATTTCTAATCCTTATTGTACAGTTAAATCAAAACATAAGAATTAAGCTCTGGTATGCTAGACTCCTACTACCAGCTATCCATTGCTAACCAGAGTGATTATTCAACAGTAGGGATGCGCCAAGTCCAGGATTCGGCCAAGATTCAGCTTTTTTCAGCAGAATTTGGATTTGGGCAAATCCATGCCTCTGGCCGAACCGAATCCAAATCCTTAAAATCATGTGACTTTTGTCACATAAACCTGGGAGTTGAACATTTTTTACTGCATATGCAAATTGGGGTTCAGATTCAGTTCAGGATCTTAAAATAGTAGATTCAGTGCATCCCCTTAATCAACAGTGATCAATGGTGTAGATAGATAGTGATTGATAGACAGATAGCACATATTTTCAAACAGCAGATAGCTTACACCACCATAGAAATATTCTGTACCTATTTCAGAGTGTTGTTACTAAACTGTAATATGTTTTAATTTAAAAAGGAATTAGACCTAAATGAAAAAGAAAATGGGTCTTAAACCCAATGCACCATATTGCTCAAAGAACAGTATTAATGATGAGTGTATCTGTATTTGTTAAAATCTTTGAATTTAGTAGGTGTTTTTTTTTAATTAAAATGCTTTTTTTTCAAAATTTTGGAGCAAATTTGTAAAGAAAAAAAAATTGGCAATGGAGAAATGCTGAATTTTGCTACATATCAATGCCTGGCAAAAATTTTCGATCATAACTAAACACTATAGTTAGGCACTTGTTGCAGTAACATTTTTTCTAGGAAGTTTCTATTCTCACTTGGTTAAAAAGATAGTAGATAGAGCCACATAGATAAGCAACTACAAGTTATGTTGACTTGGTGTGCAAGTGGTATGTATGAACTCCAAAGATTTTTAGCTGCTGTATCCTATGATCAGATGCAAATCATACAGGCAAAGCCATAAATCATAACTTATAGTTTGCCCAATACATGTTTCCTGTCCTTTTGCATTTATCTTCTTAGAACATAGACCTTGGTCCTTGGGGCTGATTCCCAGCAGGAAGGGACATGGTAATCGAATATATTTTAAATGTTGTCAGTATCAACTGTCAAAGGACTTCTGTCATTCCCTACAATAATTATTTTTAACTTTTATCTATGTGCCTTCCCTTTCCCGCCTCTCATAAATATACAGCAATTACAGAACTTGGTGCAGCAAATAGGTGTAGGTGTGTGCCCATTAAAATGCCAAAGGTGCCTCTGTGCCCTCATATATATACCAACATTTGGCAACAGGGCTACCATTGCATTTTGCAAATGTTCAGTGTGTAAGCCAGTGGAATCCCAGGATATGTGAAGGTGTGTAAATGTATTACTATATCCTGTCTGCATGCAGAATGAAGTTTGTCTTTCTGCTTTAATCCTCAAAGAATACACCCAATTCAGTAAAATTTATATATATAGTGTGCTAACACAGTTTAATTAGACAATTTATAAAAGAGATCAAAGTTAAAGACAAAAATCTTTACCTAAAACAGGTGTTGACCTGGGTGTATATACCCCACCTCCCTCGCCAAATATTTCAAATGCTAGTACACATGCAGTGAAGATCACATAAATATACACGCACTCACCGATGCCGAAATTTGGTTCGGGTGCTTGGAGCCCCGAACCCGTAGCCCAAGGGAGCAAACTCAAATCTCTGAAGAAAGCGGCTCACAAAGCACCATGGTCAGCCAGAGAATGGATAAAACTCGAACTTTATTTACATTCTTAAAAACCCAGAACGCCTAGGCAATTTTGGACACAGTTCCTCCCACGTCATGTCTAGTTATTAAAGAATGCTCTATATTGAGGGTGCCCAGCCCTTCTTACCTGTGAGCCACATTCAACTGTAAAACTGGGGGAACAATACAAGCATAAAAAATGTCTTGGTGGTGTCAGATAAGGGCTGTGATTGCCTATTTGGTAGCCTCTATATCAGGGATTCCCAACCTTTTATTCCCGTTAGCCACATTCAAATGAAGAAAGTGTTGGGGAGCAATACAAGCATGAAAAATGTTCCTGGGGGTGCAAATAATAGCTATAATTAGCTACCTAATAGCCCCTATGTGGACTGGCAGCCTACAGAAGGCTCTGTTTGGCATTATACTTGGTTTTTGTGCAACCAAAACTTCTCCTTACCAAAAATTCAAAAATAAGCACTTGCTTTGAGGCCACAGGAGCAACATCCAAGGGGTTGGAGAGCAACATGTTGCTCACGAGTTGGGGAACACTGCTCTATATAGACTGGCAATCTTAGGAATGTTCTGTTTGGCATTACACCTGTTTTTACGCAACCAAATCTTAACATTTAAAAATAAGCACCTCATATATTTTTTTCCCCATTTCATGGTCCCATCTCCTTCTGCACTTTTACAAAAAACATAAGTAAGAATGTATAAATATTTGCAACAAAGGGCTAACTGATCCATATAATATATTTATCAGTAACTTGTAATAAAATTGTAGTGTCCATGTTTTGAATAATTCACATTGATTTTATATACTCTAATCTAGTGCCATATTTACAAACGTGTGAAAAATGGTTGCCATGTTGGAATGTCTAGGCCGTTGTGAGAGAACTACAGATGCCAAGGTGATGTTATTTAAATATAAGGGCTTTGGGCTAGTCCACAGCCCACTGAAGAGTGATGAACATAGATGTTGATTGTATAGAATGTATTGATTTGAGGCAGTTCCATAAAGAAGTCCTGTAAGATTTTGTTCTGCTGACGTTGACATCAGGAGTGGCCTCACATCAATTCTTTTCAACATATGGTGATAAATGTAGTGCTGGCAGGAGTTTTTTTTATGTTTACTATTCTGTTGCTAATCTTTTTAATAAATCAGTTGCTCTAGATTTAAAGTCTACAAGCTTCTAATTACTGTATTTATCTGACACCTAACCTTCCTAACTTGCTAATGCCAGTTTATGCTTGTTATGCCTACCTTATCCTTGACCAACCTTGTATTCCAAAGTACATTGACAAAAGTGTTGGATCTTTTTGTTTAAAAAAATATGCTTTCTTCTGAAACCAAAATGGTTAAAATAAGCTCACTGTTCTGATTCTAGGAAAAAAAGTAAAAGTAAGTAAAATAAAAAGGAAAAACTATACATTTGGAAGCAAACTGCATACTTGTAATATCATCAAAGTTTGGATTGTTCTTTCCATATGATTACTGTTTCTTAAAGCTGAAAAATGTGTTCTGCTTCACGACAAACAGATGCTGCTCTAACAATGCAATACATTATGTACCAAAAATGATCTCTGTTTTAATCATAGATGCTGATTTAATGAGATAAGACTCGCTTACATCAAAAATGGATTTTGGATGTGATTTTATTTTCAGTATATTTCCTCTACATAATTAATAGAAATATGGTACAGGCAGCCTGCAAAGTGCATTGTTGTATTATTTGCATTGTGGTGAATTTTAAATGCACTTAGGTTATTTATAACAGCTATCACAGCAGAAGTAACAAGTGTAGCCCTACAAAATGCTGATATTTAAATTATCAAACAAAAATGATGTGCATCTTTTCATTCTTCTCATTTTCATTTTTTATATGTGCAGGCTTACTCTAAGGGCTCTGGCACACGGGGGAGATTAGTCGCCCGCGATTAACTCCCTGTTCGCGGGCGACTAATCTCCCCGAGTTGCCTACCCCTGCCATCCCACCGGCGAACATGTAAGTCGCCGGCGGGATGGCACATGCGGCGGCGCGATTTCGCGCAAATCGCCCCGCCACGTCTGCCATCCCGCCGGCGACTTACATGTTCGCCGGTGGGATGGCAGGGGTAGGCAACTCGGGGAGATTAGTCGCCCGCGAACAGGGAGTTAATCGCGGACGACTAATCTCCCCCGTGTGCCAGAGCCCTAAGAGTAATAATCTTTTCGGTAACCAAAACATTTTATTAGAATGCTGTTTTTATTTGTAAATTTTGTGTTTATTTGTAGGCATTGTGGTGTAGCAAATAAACACTGTGGTTACCATTGTTATTGTCTTGGAAAGCATTAATGGGGAACTGGTAGTGATTTAAAAAATGCCCTAAAAGTTTTGTATGTTTAAATCTGATTTTTTTTTTTTTTTTTACATATAAATGCTATTTAGGGTTGCCACCTCGGCCGGCTTTTTAGTCGGGCATGGGGCGGGAGTGACGTCACAGGGTGGAAGAGGCGGAGTTATGGGGTGTGGCTATTGCATCAATGTTACTGAGTCCTGCTTGGTTTTCCTAATTTGGGAAACCTGGCAGGAGGTTTTGACCCGGACAGCCCTTCCGAAAACCAGGTTGTCCAGGTCAAAACTGAACAGGTGGCAACCCTAATGCTATTACCAGAGATCCCTAATTTTATGTTCTCGGATTTTATGTTTTCCTAGAATTTTTTTGACACAGTCCCCTGGGGGACTCAAGATTGGGGTTCTGCTTGTTTTTATTGTTTTTGAGATACAAATCATTTACGAGTGTGCTTCCTCAAGCTTTTATTCAAACGATTAAAACCATCACGGAGTTAGGCACCCACAGCTTTACGCGTTTCATGGCTTCTCGCCACTTCATCAGAAGCTACTGATGAAGTGGCGAGATGCCATGAAACGCGTAAAGCTGTGGGTGCCTAACTCCGTGATGGTTTTAATCGTTTGAATAAAAGTGATATTTTATGGAAGGATGTTCCTGTGATCCGTCCACAATTTACCTATATTTCACTGAGTTTTGCCTGGAACGGGGGCGTGTTTGAGACGTTGCAGCACGGAGTACCTAGTTGCAGTTCAACCCATCTGTTGAGTGCTCCCCTGTTTTGCTATTAACCAGAATTTACTGAATGTCTACAGTTTCCCTTTATCTAAAAATAAAATGAAGTGTACTTTTTATGAACATCACAGTTCTCACACAAACAGTACAAAATAAGAGACTTCAAGTATTTCACTTCATTGGTATAGCTTTGATGTTTTCAACTTTTATTTATTTTCATTGCATGAAAGTGTTCATTGCATTGAAGAGTCCATTTTACCTCAAAAGTGCCCCTGTTCTGGTAGCATGGGCCTTAATAGCAGAAATTTATGAGCTGGGCTTACCAGAATCAAGATAATCTTAGGGTGGAATATCCAAATGTACTGTGACAGACAAACTGACTACAACACAATTCTCGGCAAAACTGTGTGAAATCTTATATTGTATTTTTAGTGCTTGTAATTTTACTTAAAAATAAACACATGCTGCCATAGTCATCCATATAAGTTGCCCTGGAAAGGTTAATATTTGTACTTGCCAATTAACCTGTTTGTATGTTTTCAGAGTATGGAAAGAGACTGGAAACTCACACAGACTCGAGATTATTGTAGCCTTGCATATTATGTTTATCCAAAAAGTCATCCAAGCCACTATTAAATGCATTAATAGAATCTGCCATCTCGACATTACCTAGCAAGGAATTCCATATCCTCACTGCCCTCATATGGAGAACCATTTGCGTTGCTTAGATGACCAGTCTAAAGGAATGGCCTTGCATTCTTTTCTTTTTGTTCTATTTTTTAATTTAATGGGTACAGTTGAGTCTAAAAATTGATATGCACCTAACCATTGCTATTAGGGTGAGAAGGGCTAATAGCGAATAGTAATTCCTTGAGTGAGAATTAAAGCCTCTCATTTTTGGTTTTAAATCAGTGCTATATACTGTATGTAACATGATACATTCATGATTCATTCATTCATTCAAGATCTTCAAATGAAATATTCTGTAACGTCACTTCTATGTTATCGTGTGGGTATCTCCTTTTATTTTCTTTATGATGTCATGTCACAGTAATAGGTTAGAAACTCTATATTTTAGCTTTTATTAACTACATTCGATTTTCTGTGGGTTAAATACACTTTGCTGGTATTGTATTTAGGGACATGTTTTTTATATTACTTAACTTGAATTAAGGCTTGGGATAGTCTTCCGCATGCTTCTCACAATATTTTGCTGCCATTTTTCCCATTTCTCCTGACAGAGCTGGTTTAAGTCCAGTACTTTCGCTTTGTTGTATTTTTGTCGTTATTGGTTTCATTTGCATTGTTTTGCAATGTAATGCATCGTACCAGTTAATAATGGCCACTTTGGTGACATATTCATACAGCAAATGTGAAGCCGATACCTTGTTAGTGTAGTGACTTTAGGAGGGGTGAGCATTTAGGTTGTTTGTCTCTTCTGTATTCCTTTGGAAATATTGTTGTGGTTCTGCTAAGGGGTGGTTCACCTTTAAGAAAACTTTTACTATGTTATAGAATGGCCAATTCTAAGCAACTTTTCAATTGGTCTTCATTTTTTTTTTATAGTTTTTGAACTATGTGTCGTCTTCTTCTAACTCTTTGCAACTTTCAAATGGGGGTCACTGACCCCGGCTGCCAAAAACTATTGCTCTGTGAGGCTACAATTTTATTGTTATTCTTACTTTTTATAACTTCTTTTTCTATTCAGGTCCTCTCCTATTCATATACCAGATTTCTCTTAAGGTAATATGGACACTAGCAACTGGATAGCTGCTGAAACTCCAAACTGAGGAGATGCTATACAAAAAGCAAAATAACTGAAAAAATTCAAATTGTTCCAGAATATTAACTCAAAGGTGAAAAACCCCTTTAAGGCTTAATTTGGGGGTATGGTATCTGAGGCATCTGTCAGAGCAAAGAGTACCCATTTTATGTCGCTCTTTTGGGATTAAATAGGATAGTGGAGGATCTGCAGGGCTATCTCTTAATATTTAGTGCAGGGGTGGGCAAACTACGGCCCGCGGGCCATGTCCAGCCTTTTTAATCTGGCCCGCCAACTCCGCGTTCCCCTTTAAAGAATTACGGGCCCTGATTGGTTGCGCCCCGTACGTGCGATGTCAGAACGCACGGGGCGCAAGCATATAAAAGTGTTGTGATGCAGCGGGGAGCCAGGGGACAGGCCAGTGGAAGGACGGAGGAAGCAGGCCAAAGGAAGCAGAAGGTCGCTGGAGAATGGAGCTGGGGGGAGCCGCAGGAAGCTGTAGGTCACTGGGGGGGGGTGATGGAGAATGCTGGGGGGGGAGCTGCAGAATGCTGGGGAGTTGAGCGGGAAGATACTGGATCGGAAGCTGGGGGGGAGCTGAAGGATGCTGGGGGGGAGCTGGAGTATGTTTGGGAGGATGCTGGGGGGGAGCTGGCGGATGCTGGGGGGAGCTGAGAGGCCCTGTGATTTCTGATGGCGGCCCTGGGCGTAACCCTGGCCTGTCCCGGCCCGTCTGTAAGTCAGTGTTGCCCCTGAGCCAAAAAGTTTGCCCACCCCTAATTTAGTGGCTGACTGAATGATATAGATGTGGTATTTCAATATATCTGGCCGTGTGGTATTGGGTATGTCAGTGGCCCATTTAAATGTAATTGTGTATCTCGTGTCAGTATTAGTAAGTGATAGGGTTATCTGGATAATGTAAGAGGTGGATTGTTCTGTCGTATCTTCTTGTCTTATTTTCTTATCTTTCCATATTTGATTTAGTGAAATATGTTTGTTCTTACCTTCCAGTCGTTTTAGTATTTGTGTTACATAGTGGCGTAATTGTAGGCAAAGAAATGTGTGAAGGGGGGTGATGGCAAAGAAGTCTCTTCTTCCAGTATGTATTGCAACGTCCATACACCTTGTATACTACATTGTCAGGGGTTGAATGGAGTTTGGTAGATGAAAGGAGAAGGAAAGGCAAAGTCACTTGGGGGTGCCAAAATGTTAGGCACCCCCAAGTGACTTTAATCGATTACCTTTTACCCCGGGCTGGTGCCCCTGTTCGGAGAGAACAGAACCATCCCGGGGTAGCTGCAGCGCTTCCTGCTTTGCTCACGCGCATGCGCAGTAGAGTGAAAAAGCCGAACTTAAACAGGAAAGTCGGCTTCTCACTCTACTGCGCATGCGCCTGTCGTTTAGTTGTTGCAAAACGAAGCAGGAAGGAGGAAGCGCTCGCTACAGGTACCCCGGGCTGGTGCTGTTTTCTCCTAACAGGAACACCAGCCCGGGGTACAAGGTAAGCGATTAAAGTCACTTGGGGGTGCCTAACATTTTGGCACCCCCAAGTGACTTAGCCTTTCCTTGTCCTTTAAACGAGAAGCTGGTATTTCCCAGCCTTGCCAGCTAGCACAGGAAGCTTTGGGCAACTTCCGAAAACAAAGCACCACATATGCTTTCCCACTTGCAATTAACTCTGTTGCTGGTGAGAAGGCATTTCGAGGAGCTTAGTTGCCTGTAGTAACTGAGATTTAACTGTGGGCAACTAATATCCCCCTGTGCCATTGTCCTAACATAGTTCCATTGTCTTTCTGAGTATTAGGCTAATGCCAGACGTGGCGTTTTTATGCTGCGTATTTTCTCTGCCTAAAAACGCCACACAACCCACACAGCCCCTGACTATGGCGTTTTTCAGCCAGGCGTTTTGCCTAGTACTGGTGACGCAGCAAATCCCATTTCCCATGGTGCTAATAGTGCGAAATAGTAAAACCGCCGTGTATTTCGGCAAGGTCTGGCAGCTGTCCCTGCTCTCATCTTCCAATTCTGGGAGTTGTCCTCTAAAGCTTGCCTGAGCAAACGTAAAAACTGTATTCTGAAAACAATATATTTAATTAGAAAGGGAAGTTTGAGAACAAACTTCATATTGGTTTGAAAAACGTGAAGTCACTGAATAAAATCTGATCTGTTGTTGGCTCCGCCCACTTTTTCTAACCTTGGACCACAGTTATATAGTAAAACCCACTGTGCAAAGTTTGTGGACTAGGATTAATAGTTAAAGAATGGCAGCAGTTTACATTTAAACCACTAAAAGTCAATAGTAGCCAACTGTGAAGAGTTTGGGGATCCTGGTTTTAATACTGTGAGAATGGCAGCAGGTTGGATTTCCCCATTGAAAGTCAATAGGTAAAATCTGATTTGCTGTTGGTGGCTCCTCCAACTTTTGGGCATCCAACAAATATCATATTTTGATTCAGAGTGACCCCATGACTATGTGATTCCAATTTGGTGAGTGTGACCTCAAAGCTGTAAGTGTGGCAGCAGTTTAAATTTCCCCATTAAAGTCAATTGGTGAAATTTGATTGGCTGTTGTTAGCTCCTCCCACTTTGGGGCATCCAATAAATGTCGCTGTTTCATTCAGGATGACCCCATGATTATGTTATACAAGTTTGGGGGGTGTAGCTTCAAAGCTGTAAGAGTGATAGCAGCTTGAAAATCTTTCCTTTCAAAGTCAATGGAAAAATTGAGGTGTTCAGAGCAGCACCACAAAAATATGGGGGGGGGACAGGATCGCTTAGAAAAGCACAAGCAACCTGCTCCGTTATAGGACGAAGAAGTGTGTTAGGTTTGCGTGTTGTACCGGTAAATCTGTAGGAGGAGTAGAGTTTAGAAAATGGGGGGGGCGAAGAAGAAGAAGCAGCAGAAGAATAAGCTGAAGTCGAAGAACAGTATGTTGGGTTTTTCAACCCAACATAAGATTAACTTAGCAAGAAGCAGTGTGTTTATCAGAGCTGCCTTTGTTGGGGATGTGATTCTGTGTTTTTATTTATTGCTGTTATACCTAGCCTTGGTATACAATACATACTGCATTTTACATGATCATTCAGTGTTTATTTTCTGCAGTTCCAAGTTGCTACTATCTCATTGCTGTGGTGTAACACCATTATTTCTATGTGTTTTATTTTACATTTAGATACAGTAAAATAATAATACATTCAAGGGGGGGGGGGTTATATTGTATTTTTAATTCAGCTGAATACCCAGCAGAGTTAAATGCAGTTTGGATGCACAGGGAAGAATTAATGATTGGAAGATACAGGGTTGGTAAATTATTTATTCTGGCCCTGAGGAAGCTGAAAAGCTGAGTGAAAGACTAATAAATCATTTGTGGTAGTGCTGGTTGTCACTTCCAATTATTTTAGACGGTTTTGTGATAAACTACAGCACCTGCTATATATCCCTACGCTATCCCTTGATGCTTGCAGGGCAGCTTGTTCAGTTGATTATCAAAGGCAACTTTGTCTAAACTTTACTTGAGCAGCAAAGAAATTTACCCTGGGTTTTTGTCCGTTTCTTACATTTTCCCTTTGATTCTTATGTATTTATATTTTCCTATCTCTGAGCAATCCTCCAGCCTAAATGATAGAACAGAGACCTGTTGCTACGATTTGAAGAGTTCCTTTTTACTGTATCCAGAACTTCCAGCATCAAGAAAATCTTTTTGCTATTTCGGTAATTGCTGTCAGCCTAATACAGATACGGAACACACAAGCAGCCATCTTGGTGAATTTGTGTGGTTGAGTTTGTTGCAGAGATTGTGTTGCTGCAACAAGTTGTACAGAGTATGGTAGAGGAAAAAGAAACACTTCATGAGCATCAAGTTATTCATACAGTTTGCTCCAAAGAGGATAACTCTTTTTTTAAAGCCACTCATGTTATATCATTTATTTAATGACTTTATGAAAATGGCAGGAATTATATATTCATTGAAATATGAACATCTTTGCTAGTTTGACACTCCATATGACCTGTCACAATTTCTCTATATACATAATAAAAATGATTTTATTGGTGTATGGTGCTAGAAAAAATCATTTTCCTTTGCACACCGCTTCTGCAAAATATAGAAATGTTAAAATTCTGCTGTAAACACAGCTGGATTTATATGCATTAATCTGATACATCATAAAGTTAGTAGTTCAGAAGAAAACTCAACAGTTAGAAAGCACACTCTAATTTTAGATACATGTGTTTAAAAAATATTTAGAAATGTTGAAAAATATATTTTATATAAGACACAACAGGGGCAAATTTCTCAAATGTGAGATTAGAGCTCACCACAGAAAATTTCACCCGCTTTCTATTCATACCTATGGGATTTTTAGAAGAGTACTTATCAATGGGTGAAAGTCATTTGATACATATGCTTCTAAAAATCCCAAAGGAATGAATAGAAAGTGCATGGATTTTTTCTGTGGTGAGCTCTAAGCTGACATTTTGAGAAACCTACCCTATAATGAATTTTAGGTGTTATGAGGTATTTCTTTTAGCTTGTTCTGATAACTGTAGACCTGGCAACCAATTTCAGATTGTGTGGGTAGGGGCATATGGCATGTTTAGGACATTCTGTGGGCATGATGAGAAATCTCCCAAATACGATTCAGGGGTGGGTGATGTCTCTGTGTTTCCCTTCATAGAAACTGTGGCCATAATCACAATAAAAACTCCGCCTTTTAAGGTTGTATGATTACACTTTTCTCCAAAAGCATGCAAAACTGTTCCCTCAATCTCCCATTGACTGTAATGCAGACATCTTGTCGGCATCTTAATGCCAAGTGCCACCAGTGTGGGCACTTTTAGATTGTTCACATTACAGTTAGTGGGAAGGTGCAAAACTCAAGTTAGTGGCAGTGGTGGTTGACTGACTCATGATCTGCAGGCATTCATTGTGTGTATGTGTGTGTTATGTCTACTACTTATTTTCTGCAAGGCAAGAAAACATACATATATATAGTAATGTATTCTGCAACTGTCAAGGTAGTTTAGAGCTAGCTACTTTGTCACTCGTAAAGGCAAATCTTTCACTGACCAATAACAACCGTTTTATCCAGTCTATGAAGATTTTCATTCATCCAGGTCATGGTATATCTAGTATAAATAAATTTGAAGCAACTGGACTTGTATAGTAATCATTGAAGACGTTTCAGATGTCACCTTTCTGAAGAGTTACATAGTGCCATTGTGATTGGATTAGTGGAAGAGTATATATGCTGAGGACTTCCCATACCAGTCAGTTGAACTGAAGAAGCTGCTCGGATGAGTAGTGAAACGTCTTCAATGATTACTATACAAGTCCAGTTGCTTCAAATTTATTTATACTAGATACGTTTTATCCAGTGTTTCCAAGTCCCTTCATTACTTCTTACTGTTGGTCTTTTCTTTAAATATTTGTCTTGGTTTTTTTGGGAACTGACCAGATACAGTATAGTGAAGCTGATAAAGAGTAGAGTAATGTAATGTCTAAATAAAGTGTTATGTTACCACTAGTGTGTAATAGTCATGCTGAAATTGTTAATAGGAGATCTCTAACTGGCAGAACTAAAATTGCATTATACATGATAATATTTCATTTTAAATATGAATGAAAACTCAGATTGAAGGAGAGATGGCAGATAAATGTTTTATTTTTATTCCAATATATGCATTATGCGAAAGACATGCTTAATATGGAAGTCAGATCAACGGACTTTATGGGTGAACCCTCAGATGATTTCAAATGTAAAACATCTTTTCTCACGCTATAATAAAAATTACTGTATGAGTGGAATACTTAATGTTTGGACTATTTATTCTGTGGCCTTAAACTTTTCCGGGACAATGTTAATTTCTTTTTGCCGGTATTTCTCTTGTTTTACAAGATGTCTAATGTCTCTGTATAACATGTCCCTGCATAATTCCAAAGTTCTCAAACCCTGCATTGTAAATAGCACACATTATTTATGCAGAAACAGAGCAGCAAGTTTGAACACTTTTTAAAGAAAGTTACAATGTTAAAAAGTAGACAACATTCTATATAATATTTGGTTATATAAAGTTTTAGAATTCTCTGTATTTGAATATGTGGTGCAACATGCAGATGGCCTGTTCAACATGTAGCTTAAGGTCTGAACCTATTATAATATATATATGTATATGTTAGTTGATCCCAACTAAGATATAAATAATCCTTATTGGGGGGTTTAATTAATGTTGTATTGATTTTTTGGTAGACTTAAGGTATGGAGATGCAATACCCTATACGTGTGTGTGTGTGTGTGTGTGTATATATATATATATATATATATATATATATATATATATATATATATATATATATTATTATTTTTTTTTTTTTTTTTGTGCAGTGCTACAAAGAAATTAGAGGTGACATTAGTTACAATCAGCCTACTCTTGGCCTATGGTATTGTGGGTAAATACTGTAAATTATAATTGCTTGGGCTTGCTTAGCGACAGGTTTCATTTTGCGCACACAAAATAAATCAGAACATCTTTGCCTTAATTTGTTACATTTTTTTATTTGGTGTAGTTAATTTTGCCTGTTATAAATGTCTCAGAAGTTGCATAAGAAGGTCTAAGGGGCATGTGATATCCTTACCTGAAATAAAAGACATTCTACAATATTGAATTAATGCAAACTAGTGATTATCAAATATAAAATACTTTTGTTATTACAGAAAAGAGCAAAAACTGATCATGAAAAAAGTCATGCATATTTTGTAACAGTTTTTTTTCAACCAGTTAGTAATTTGGCCTCCCCAAGTAACATGTTGTGCTTTTTGTTATGTATCAGTTATAAATAACTGACTATTGTCATTCACAGCTGCTGAGTATTTGAAGGGATATTGTCATAAAATACATTCATTTTGCCTGAAAACAATGTTGTTGTACTATGTACACAGTGATAGAAAACTAGTTTGTGAACTGGCAGTACATTGGAAAACAATAGGTCTTCCAGTGAGTTTTCTACTTTGTACCTTTATAAATGTCCTCCAATATGTTATGACATATCATCAGAAATAGTGAGTGGGACTGCCTTAGCATTCCTAGAAATATTTTGTGTAACACGCTCAACAACACTATGGGCCCATTTACTAATGCTCATAATTTTTTTTTGTGATTCAGATTTTTTAGCACTAAAAGTCACAGGAAAAAACCCCCACAATTATTTCTAACCTTTACTATGTTTAAACACAGCTAAAAATCTGAAACCAACAATTCACCCACTAAAACTCGCCAAGATCATGTAGAAGTCAATGGCAGATGTCCCTTTCCTTCCCTGGAGTCTTAATCCTTTTTTTTAATGAAAATTTGAGTTATGTGACTTTTTCTTACTTTTTAGTAAATTTACTTTTTAGTAAATGTAAGACATTTGGGGAAATTAGTTTATTTGAATTTCTGAATTAATCAAGTGATTGTCCTTAGCCAAATCCCTGCACTTTTTGAGAAACTGGATTCAATCGAATCTCAACCCTTTAAGTCATGTCACTGTAAAGCTATGAACACTTTTTGTGTCTACGACAAAGTTTTTTAAAATTTCTGTATTCAAATTAGTGTTTAGGTGTGGTTCAAAATTCTGCCAAATCTTTTATGGAGGATTTGGCATTTTGACTCAAGAAAATATGGATTTAGTGCATCCCTTTTTATTGTTTCTGTGTTTAAAGGAGAATAAAGTCATTTTGGCATTTTACTGACAATAAATTTGCCACATTAGTGCCACCTAGAACGCTATATTTATTCTGCAGAAAGCTTTACTATACCTGAGTAAAGAGCCCTAGAACCTCACTCTGATAGCAGCTGCCATTTTAGCTTGGTCATGGTAGCTTCCTGCTGCAGTTATAGCTGTTGGAAGCTCAGATCACACATTACTAAGGGTGGTAGAAGTGAGTTCTTTCTTATGGGATGGGGGAGTCGGAGAAGGGAGGGGGAGAGGGAGAGTGGTGAGAACTGAGCAGACTCAAGCCCCTAACCTAAAGGAGCCCTAAAAGAGAAGAAGTCTGATACTGAAGGACATGTTCCCAAAAAAGGGGACACAAAATCCTGAGTTTCTTGTGATAGAGGACTCAGTGCAGCCTTTCTGAGAGTGCTTATGGCTGATTTTACATAGACCTTTCTGATTAGTTTTTACCTTTCCTTATCCTTTTAAGTATGTCTGTGTTTAACTTAGCTGAGCTACACTATTACCGTATATACTCGAGTATAAGCCGATCCGAATATAAGCCGAGGTACCCAATTTTACCTAAGAAAACTGGAAAAACTTATTGACTCGAGTATAAGCCTAGGGTGGGAAATGCAACCGCTACTGCTAAGTTTCAATAATCAAATAAATAACAGATAAATACATAGATAACTTTAGGGAAAGAAAAATGCTACAGCAGCAGACAAAAGCAAGTTTGGGAACGCTAAGGAAGATGCCATACTAATTATCAAGTACTTGGACCCCAGTGTACAAGTCCCACCACAATACTACAAAAATAATTTTCTTACATTTTGAAAATCAGTCTTGTGATTGCAGTACATTAGCCCTGCTTTATGGCTAAGCACGCTTCCACTCCTACTCACCAATGACTTGCCCCTTGCTGGTCCCATCCTGCTTCCCCTTGCCCCCCACTACCTTAAGAACTCCCCTCCTTGTTAGTGGCCAGAGACTGCCACTCATGACAAGCCCACCCGTGCACCAATCGCCTCCATAGAACTACATATCCCACAATGCGGCGCCCGTGGATGGAGGTGAGTCTGTGCACGCAGGTTAAGGAACTCTTCTGAAGCATGTACAGTATCTGGCACAGGCAGTTTTGGCACAGGTGCTTGGCCGCCGTGTATAGTGACGAGTCGCTGTGCTGATCTGCCAGCCATATAATCTGCAGGCAGTTCTTTACCTGCACTGTCCGGACCAGGAAGCGGGAGCATTCTTCTTGATCTGACGATGAACGCGCTCGCACGGAGGTGAGTGCGTATGCATTACATCGTCAGATCAAGAGTCGGCAGGAGAGTGAACGGAGTGCACGGTGTCCGTGTGCAACACGCTGCGCGACGTACGAGGTGGCAGATATGTACCGGCTTACGGCTCTGTTTGAAGAATGCTCCCGCTCCCGCAGGTAAAGAACTTGCTGCAGATTATATGGCTGGCAGATCAGCACAGCGACTCGTCACTATACACGGCGGCCAAGCACCTGTGCCAGATACATGATACAGAAGCATTCCTTAACCTTGCGCGCACGGACTCGCCTCCATCGCCTCGTTCGAGTGCATTATGTGCAGGACGGACACAAGTGGAGGTAGGTAGGGGAGAGGTATGCTCGAGTATAAGCCGAGGGTTACTTTTTGAGCACATTTTTAGTGCTGAAAAACTCGGCTTATACTCGAGTATATACGGTATTTCCTGAAAAAATGATTGAGTTTCACCTACTAATTGTTTGTATCCATTTGCTTTAAAGAAGCTACACCATTTCAGTGCTGCAAATAATTGTGTCAATGCCCATCCTAATTGTGAAATGCTTCTATTCATCAAGCACCTAGCATTTTGGCCATTAGAATGGTATTTTTTTTATGTAATTTATCAACCTATTTTCTGCCGTTTTCTCTACCAGTGTATTTCAGCCAGCAGAGAAGCACCCAAGTCCACCTCACCCTCTCCCATTTAATTTAGATGAAATTGCCTGTAAGTGCCAGTACTGGTGCTTCTTGGCCTGAAAACACTCTAGTGTGCATTTTGAGGCAGAGAACTGCCAGCGTTGATGATTTCAGGCATTACATATAAATGGCAAGTGGCAGGTGTAGTTTTAGGCTCTTCTGTCCCGGCTGAAAATTGCCAACAGATAAAACACCCTGCAAACCTTTAGCCTTAGTTCAATTTTGATATTTGAAAGTGTTTTTCAACACTAAAAGGGCAACCAAAAAATTTTTTTTTTTTAATTCATTTAATCTTAATTATTATCCTGAACTAGCAAAAACGTCTTTCCTTGTGACGCTTTAGATAAAGCAAAATACTAAGTAGAAATAGGGCTGTAGTTCCCACAGCTGCACAGCAGATAACACATAAGCTGTATGGAATGCAACGATTATTAGAAATAAACTTGGGACAAATTATATGATAAAAAACTTTATGCTGGTGCTTGAGAAGTTAATATAACCTTTAAATGTGAATTAAATACTTTTAATTTATGGTGTTACTGTCCCTTTAATTAATATAAGTTCATAAGGATCTCCATGAACAGATTTTCTGCCTTTGAAAATCAAAGCACCTATTAAATGACTTTGAAAAAGACATGATACGATTGGCATTGATTTTTATTTTTTTCTTCACAGTTTTTGCAGCCATGCTCTATATCTTGATGTGGATAATAAGGTTTGAGTGCCAAGCACGCTGCTTTAGTTAACAAAGAATTTAACACAAACGCTTCCTTTGGCAGGAAGACTCATGGGCTGCCAAGTAGAAAATTTCAGTAGCCTAAGGCTGCTGTTAAGTTCAATTCCTGCTTGTAAGATCAGGTGGCACAACCGATTATGCTATTTCCCGAGACAAGAATGTTACAAGTTTTATTGAAAGAAAATTAAACTTTCTATAAGAAATGTCTGAGAGGGTTATGCTAGATATTTTGTACAAGCTTCTACCCAGTAGGCATAACCATATCTGTTTAAAGCTTTGTTAGTTTGATTATGAAGCACTTGTTTCTGTTTTATGTTCACCTTCATACAACATTCTTCTTTCTGTATAAATGTGATAGTTTTTATTAATCTGATATGTTGACAATTATGCTATATATATTTTTAAACTTTGTTGGTTGAAGGGGATGTAAATTAAAAAATACTTGTGGCTTATTAAGGCCAAATGAAGTAAATTAATAGTATAAACCCATTCAAAATGTTCTACCTTAGTACTTATTTTTGTGCTAATTCCCTGAAATGAGCTCTTATCACAGCTCCTAAAAACCTGCAGGGCCAGTAGAGATGATGTGAAAAAAGCAGGGGAATTCTCTGTACCAGAATTGGAGAAAAAAAAAAAAAAAAAGCAGGGACTGACTTGATAAAAGCACAGGAGTTTGTGTACTGAGTTGTCATTGGCCAGTTGCTGATAAGAGCAGATAAGGAAGTGAAATATGAGCAGAGAGTAAAACCTGCCCACTCTTCATTCTACTGCAGACACTGAGGAATTCAGGGCACCAGTTAGCTGTGTTTTAACCCTGTTTTAACTGCTTTGCCATCTGATTTTTTTTGAACTTCTGTAATGGTGCTTTCCTATCTTAGGGCTAAACATATGCAGTGGCTTGCAAAAGTATTCGGCCCCCTTTTCCACATTTTGTCACATTACAGCCACAAACATGAATCAATTTTATTGGAATTCCACGTGAAAGACCAATACAAAGTGGTGTACACGTGAGAAGTGGAATGAAAATCATACATGATTCCAAACATTTTTTACAAATAAATAACTGCAAAGTGGGGTGTGCGTAATTATTCAGCCCCCTTTGGTCTGAGTGCAGTCAGTTGCCCATAGACATTGCCTGATGAGTACTAATGACTAAATAGAGTGCACCTGTGTGTAATCTAATGTCAGTACAAATACAGCTGCTCTGTGACGGCCTCAGAGGTTGTCTAAGAGAATATTGGGAGCAACACCACCATGAAGTCCAAAGAACACACCAGACAGGTCAGGGATAAAGTTATTGAGAAATTTAAAGCAGGCTTAGGCTACAAAAAGATTTCTAAAGCCTTGAACATCCCACGGAGCACTGTTCAAGCGATCATTCAGAAATGGAAGGAGTATGGCACAACTGTAAACCTACCAAGACAAGGCCGTCCACCTAAACTCACAGGCCGAACAAGGAGAGCGCTGATCAGAAATGCAGCCAAGAGGCCCATGGTGACTCTGGACGAGCTGCAGAGATCTACAGCTCAGGTGGGGGAATCTGTCCATAGGACAACTATTAGTCGTGCACTGCACAAAGTTGGCCTTTATGGAAGAGTGGCAAGAAGAAAGCCATTGTTAACAGAAAACCATAAGAAGTCCTGTTTGCAGTTTGCCACAAGCCATGTGGGGGACACAGCAAACATGTGGAAGAAGGTGCTCTGGTCAGATGAGACCAAAATGGAACTTTTTGGCCAAAATGCAAAACGCTATGTGTGGCGGAAAACTAACACTGCACATCACTCTGAACACACCATCCCCACTGTCAAATATGGTGGTGGCAGCATCATGCTCTGGGGGTGCTTCTCTTCAGCAGGGACAGGGAAACTGGTCAGAGTTGATGGGAAGATGGGAAGTTTGCCATCTCTTCAGCAGGGACAGGGAAGCTGGTCAGAGTTGATGGGAAGATGGATGGAGCCAAATACAGGGCAATCCATATATATATATATATATATATATATCCATGTGTTAGAATGGCCCAGTCAAAGTCCAGATCTAAATCCAATCGAGAATCTGTGGCAAGATCTGAAAACTGCTGTTCACAAACGCTGTCCATCTAATCTGACTGAGCTGGAGCTGTTTTGCAAAGAAGAATGGGCAAGGATTTCAGTCTCTAGATGTGCAAAGCTGGTAGAGACATACCCTAAAAGACTGGCAGCTGTTATTGCAGCAAAAGGTGGTTCTACAAAGTATTGACTCAGGGGGCTGAATAACTACGCACACCCCACTTTGCAGTTATTTATTTGTAAAAAATGTTTGGAATCATGTATGATTTTCATTCCACTTCTCACATGTACACCACTTTGTATTGGTCTTTCACGTGGAATTCCAATAAAATTGATTCATGTTTGTTGCTGTAATGTGACAAAATGTGGAAAAGTTCAAGGGGGCCGAATACTTTTGCAAGCCACTGTATACACTGAATTAAGATTTTGACTTTACATACCTTTACTTACCTTTAAGGCCCCTCTAGGTGATCTTTCATTTGGAAAATTACATATTCAGCCACAAATTTCACCATAATCAGCCTTTAAAGGAACAGTAACACCAAAAAAATGAAAGTTTTTTAAAGTATTTAAAATATAATGTACTGTTGCCCTGCACTGGTAAATCCCCGGTGTGTTTGCTACAGAAAGACTACTATAGTTTATATAAATAAGCTGCTGTGTAGCCATGGGGGCAGCCATTCAAGATGGAAAAAAGGAGAAAATGCACAGGTTCCATAGCAGGTAACAGATAAGCTCTGTAGAATATAATGCGGTATTATATATTATCTACCAAATAACCTGTGCTTTTTCTTCTTTGAATGGCTCCCCCATGGCTACACAGCAGCTTATTCTGAGTCTTTCTGAACCAAACACACCAGTTGTACTAGTACAGGGCAACAGTACATTATATTGTAATTACTTGTATATACTTTCATTTTTTTGTTGTCCTCTCAACTATTAACAGAATGGGTATATTTTTAGGTTTTAGCTCATTGTGGGAGTAAGACCATAAAGTTAGATGTACATATCAGAACTGAGCACTGATTGAACTTCATTGGCTTTTCCAGATATAATTGTCTGTAACCCTAACTGCATTCAGTATTGTCTAAGGACAGCCTCCTTAAAATCCTATGCTGTAAATATATTACTTTCCAAAGCACCTCACGTAGTAGGGAAAGGAGAGGAAGAGAGACTGATTAAATAAAAGGAGTTCTCTTAATGTGGTTGACATGCATTGCCAAAGTTGTTCTAAAAATGCAGTTATTTGTAATAATTTCATGTCCTTTATTACAGGTCTGGAACATTCATATTTAATAAGAGTAAGGGCTATCAAAGCGAATTGCATGACTTTGGGATTTACAGTTTGGTAAGTAGAACAGAATTGCTGTTATACAATTTTATACCTGGTGTTACATGTTACATGAATTATTTCAAATAAAGACACACAAGCCATCTCAAATTACTGCTTTCTATTTCCTTTTTAAATCTACAGCCTGGCAGTATTTAGCCAATTGTTGGATTGGTCTTCAGGGATTACCCCCCACTTGCACCTTTCATGTTTGGTAGTATTTAAACAAGAAATAGAGTGGAATGCTATCACCTCCAAATAATGTGCATACATAATCCCCTATCTTCATCCAGTATCTAATCTGGCCTTGTTTGCTACATCTGAAGCATCTAAGAAACTGACTTTTAACTACAGGTTTATTATTTGGAGTTTCCCTGGGATAATTTTTATTGCAAGTTTGTTTAGTCCATGTTTATCATGTCAAAATAGGTTTTTAAGATTTTATGAGTGTAAAAATGATATATAAGTTGCAATATATTTGTTTTTAAAAAGAATTAACTCCTTCCTTCCACCAGAGCCTAATTTTTCAAAGTGCTGCTGGATGGGTCTCCTCTCCAGTTTGCATGAGAAAGTGGATTTCTAGACGGGTTTCTGGGTATTGCAAATGTTTAGTAGCTTGGGCGTGTTGTTTATAGTCACAGCCTCGGCTATGTTCGGTGCCTCCTGTTTGAGTATTTAAAGATTTAAGGCAAAGCTAAATTTTTAATAACATTATTTTTTAGTTTAATTGTTGTCAAACATGTAACCACAAACTTTGAAATCTATAATTTTGTGGTTTTATTATTATAATTGTATGTGATTTTTATCTAGGTTCTTAAGAAATAAAGTTTGTTTTTTGATGAAGGCACTTCATTTTATTTATTTTTTTTTTACTATGGATCACTATAATATGACTATAAATATTGGAATGAATATTAATAATTTGTATATTTTGATGCTATAAAAAAGAGGTTTAGTTAGAATGCGTTGTTTTACTGAGTGCTCAGCAGAAGGAGAAGTCTTAGAAACTTCTCTGTTCATCAAAAATACATTAGAATCTATATGAAGGACAATGAACCGTGAAACAGAACTGTTAAGTCAGTGGTCATATGAAGTTTTTTAAAGTGAAGATTTGCTTTAAATAATTGATATCATTCCTACAGTCAGTCTGCAAATCAAGCAGGTGGTACATACAGGGCTTCTTTGCACCCAGCACATAAAATCACTTCCTAACTCGCACATATGAATGACTTGTATGTTGGAGGATTGGCAGAGGACTCCTACTTTCCTTGTGTCCCACTGCTGAATGCAGACAGCAGTTTTTTATGGGAGGCTAAACCTGTGCCCACAGGTGTTGACAGCGTAGGATGGAAAGTGTGTACAACATTGCAGTTTTCTCCTGTTTGACATTTTGCACCCTGCCTTGCTGTCAGTAAATGAGCCTTCATGTGTTTTCTTTATTGGCTGTACATGGTACCAAACTTGCAGAAAACATCCATGTAGTCAGGTTCTTACTTATTGTAATAATCAATGTAATGAACATTTAATGAAAGCAAAAAGATAGCTCTGATTCCTATTTCTAAGAGAGATTTCTTTTAAACATTAATAGACAATAATTATGTTCTAAATATATTCCAATTCCCTTTTGGGTCATGAATGGATGGAACAGCAATGAAATAAGGAGAAATATATAATTTTCTTTTCAAGAAGGAAGATAATCCTATGGATTCATTAATTCCAACAGGGGACCAAGTCTCTAAAGACTATACCTAAAATAATTCTCTGCAAGACAAGTCATTAGTTATGTCCTCTGCTCTATCAATGCTCTAAATAATGTCCATGGGAATAGTACCATGTGTCTTAAAGAAACATTAATATTGTTATAATGCACACGTATTTAAGAAACAACATATAGCATTCATAAATATAACAATGCATTTTTAAGCTTTTATTTGTAATTTAGCTACAGTGTCAGCTATATGTGTAGTAAACAGCACCATTTGAATACCATAAGATTAAAAAAGCCTGTATTCCATCATGCTATATCCTCCTAGTAAAAGTGATGTTTCAGGCCACAATAGGCCTTTTTTCAAGCTTGAAAAAAGGCCTATTGCGGCTTGAAACTGTTTTTCTTTTTAGTGTCAGGGACATACCATGGTGCTTGCACAATGAGGTCTCCAGAGCAGAGAAGTGAAAGATACTCCTCCATTGAAAAAAGGGTTATTCAATATAAATGTATGCAGTAGGAATTTTACTCTTATATATGTCATTGTTACTTAGGGGCTGATTTACTTACCCACGAACGGGTCGAATGGAGTCCGATTGCGTTTTTTTCCTAATGATCGGTATTTTGCGATTTTTTCGTATGTTTTGCGATTTTTTCGGATTCTTTACGAATTTTTCGTTACCAATACGATTTTTGCGTAAAAACACGAGTTTTCGTATCCATTACGAAAGTTGCGTAAAAAGTTGCGCATTTTTCGTAGCGTTAAAACTTACGCGAAAAGTTGCGCATTTTTCGTAGCGTTAAGTTTTAACGTTTCCAATTCGGGTCGGATTCGTGGGTTAGTAAATCAGCCCCTTAGTGTTTTATCATCTTGTAATATTAAAGGGGAACAAAAGCTTACCTGTGTTTATACTAATCAAAGCCATCAGGAAGTATTCCAAGGTAGTCCAACCCATTTCAAAGGAGACATATTGGATAAATGGGAAAAACCCTAATTTTGTAGGCAATTATGAATAATATATGGTCCTGGTCTAACTTTGTGCTAAAAATGTATCCTATCTGTAAAAATGGCCCCTTTATTGGAGCTCCCTATAGATCCTATCACTTCTCTGACCATGTTTGAAATGAAGGATGGGTGTGCCCTAACGGTCCCTGCCAGAAGCAGTAGGAGGGGGAGAGCCAATCACAGCCCTGCAATCACACAAGCACAGACAGGCTTCAGTTCCCTATCAGGTCAGCCTAACTGCTGATTGGTTCCTATCCTACAGTGCAGTGTACTGCGGGCCACTGGCTCCCCTGCACATCCAGAGAATTCAGTCAGAAGTAAGTGGAACAGAGGAGCGGGAATAGTGGGGTTTTGGTGGAATTTCTCAAAAAATCAGGCTGCAGTACAACTTTTTTAAGCACAATCCTTCTATATTTAGAGGAGTATAATTCACTGGTACTTTCTTAATTTGTATAGGATATGTCTCCTTTCAACAGTATTGAGATATACGAATATAATATAACAAATATAGGGCACAATTTACATTTTGTACTTTATTGTGTAATTGAAATATGCATGAAAATTGAGAGCCCATCTTACCATACACTTGTGGAAGTGTTGGGTGCTTAACCAGAAGACCTTTTCCTTGTATGGGGTCAATACATTAATGTAGAAAAATCCAGAAGCACACCAATAATTTGAACTGTGATTTATTTGGCCCTTGTACATCGGCAAAAATAGGGCAGTAAAAAAAAAAAGGGCCCTTTATCAAGGCTTGATTACAAAGTACATTTTGTAATAGTTTTTTTTCTTCAGTTACATCATCTATATCTTTATGTACTGTTTAAAGATCAAATATTAATATGTCTACATAAGTAAAAAAAAGAAAAAAAAACTTTACATAGAGTGTGCTTACTTTATTACATGACTTTATGTGGGGAATGTTCCCTCTGTATTGTTGAGCTAAGCACCTACCATTTTGGTTTTTTTTCTGATATTCACAAAGACACAGACTGACCTCAGCTTTTCTTTTTTTAAAATCGAGAGGTGGGATTGGGTAAGGTACCGGGCTCCGAAATGAGTGTGTTATTGGGACATTGTGGGCTCCTTAAAATGCAGTTGATGGACAGTGCACAATAAAATTGAAACAGAAAGGAAGTTTTGGGGGTCAAAAGATGACTTGCTTTATTTTTAGATATTACTGAAGGAAGTCAGAATTGACTTAGCATGTAGTTGGTTTTCAGTCTGAATGTTTAGTCTTGTATCTAAGTGCAAGGACAACAATCCCTTTTTTTTAGTTCAGTTTCACAGACATATATTTGCCTTGAATAACTTCCTGCATTAACCTTTATTTACTAGACTCAATGACTAGTATGGTGTTTTGTACAATTTTTCTAGAGACAAATACATTGACTGATCTACAGTATGCATTTTTTGTACGTATGCATGCATACTATAGCCTGTTAACTTAAACAACATGCAATATACAGACCTTAACTACAGGTTTGGATTAGATGACTCCCATTACATCAGGCACATCCCATTATAGAGATGTGTCTGTCTAGTGTCTTTGTTATTTACTGTTGTCTACTAACATTTCTCTTGTTGAAAATTGACTAATAGACAGACAGTATATATTAGGTATAACTATAAAGCAACTTAACAAGTTGAGTAATTTGAAATTGTTCCAGCACTCATCTTAACAGCCTCTTGACTTCAACTGAGTGGCAGGTAATGTCTTTTTATACAGCTAGTGGTAAGACAATAACCAGAATACCATTATAGTAGCTCCACTGAACTAAGGCAGGTGTTGGCTGAAACTCAATAGGGGTTAATTACAACTGCTCCTGCTGCAATCCAGTAGCGCTAAGGGGCACAAAGCATCCTCCCTTAGTGCTTGCTTAATTTGTGGTAGGCTCAGTGACAAGCTCAGTGTTCTGCTCTGCACCACACAACAGGTTTAAAATCTGGCACAAGCTGTGGAAGCAAGGCAGCCTTGTTCTACGATAGGTGGTAAGTATGGACCCCATTTTGGACTGCACCCACAGCCACTCCCTAAGTTGCATGTCTGAATGAAGAATCATGAGTGTTCCAGGAGGAGGCTGACATGGTCTCATTGATGCCCTAAACCATTTGTCTTTTTGCTGATGGAGAAACTTACCTTGGCCCAAACAAGTAAATTTATTCAAATTAAATTACTTTTTTTGAAGGATTACATGCAATACATTCTGATCTCTGCTAAATGGAAAAGCTTCTATCTTAGAAAGGATATTAGACTCAATATTGGGAGAGAGGCATCTGATTTTGTGGGCTGTTAAGAGTCTTTTTAGGAATTTTAAAATAAAATTATGTTTTACTTATTCTTCAAGCACAAATCAATTTAGAGATTTGGTGCTAATGCTACCTAAATGCCTGCATATATAGCAAAATATAAAGTATTGAAATGAATGATACCATTCTGTGAACTCTAAAATGTTCCTCAGCAATGACCACAGATGCAGAAACAAACATACACTCTTTAATTCTTAAGCATCATTGGGTCTTCCGTGTATTCTCTTTTTTCTATTTAGTTTTAGAGCAGTTAATGGTTTGTTTATTCCTTAATACCACTGGACAGCTGTAGTATTTCTGAGTGTGCTGAATTAAGTGAACTTATGTGCTTTCCTCTAGCAGTAGGCAGCAAAGAAGCATGCTTAATGCTGCTTTTAAATTAAATAGTAATATAATTGATTGTTGATAAGAACCTTTAAAATTCATTTTCTGGTTGAATTGTAGATTGTTTAACCAGCATTTCTTTGCCTATTAAACTAATTCACTGTGTGCTGTGCTTATTGTATCTGTAAAGCATAAGACCTTTTTGTTTTGGGAGTAATTAGCTGACACTGTTTAACCGATATTTAAAACAATAGCAAATTCTAAATAATTGATAGAGAAAATTGTGCGTTTAGAAATATTGTACCAAGCCCCGGCAAAACAAAAATTATTTCACTATCCTTTTAGGGTATGTGCTGATCCATTTAATAGCAAAATATAAAATTTCTGTTTCTTTTTAAAAGGTAACACGTGTTACCAGTCTTACACTGATTAAGCCATACGAAATCATGAAAATTACTGCATTCACTAAAAATAGTAAATTCCACACCAGTCTCTCCCATAAAAACCACCACTGTCAGCAAGAGCATCCACATAAGCATCTTAGTTGGGTGCTTTATACTTAGCACTTATGGCATTTTGATCAAAGATACTTGTGGTCAACGATTAAAATGCTGCCACCCAGCTCCTGATGACTCCTAGTTCAGTTGAACTAGGTGGAGCTGTGCGTCATCGAGCACTTAGTGTTAAACTAGTAGCTGGTGCAGAATCGTTCAGTGCTTCTCAATAAACCAAATGAATAGGGTTTAGGAGATGTATATGTACCTGGTCAGGACATTACAGGTGAAATCCTGATGACATCTCATTGTGATTGTCTTCCCTTAGAATATATTACCTTTTTTTATTACCTTGTTTACATTAATCTTGTCATTAAGTCACATACTAGTAGAGGTATATGATATCTTATCCAGAAACCTTCTATTCCGATATATCTGAATTACTGGTAGGCCTCTCCCTTAGAGTCCATTTTAAGCAAATAATTCACATTTCTCAAAATTCTATATTTATAAAGTGCCAACATATGTGCTGTAAAATAAATAGGTGTATACACTAACCGTACAGATTACATGCAAACCATGTACTTGATAGTAACTAAACTGTATAAATACACACTGGTGTTAAAACAATCCTATTGGGTTTATTTATATAAATGTTTTATTAGACTTAAGGTATGATGACCCAAAGTACAGAATGATTCCTTATCCAGAGAACCCCAGGTCCCAAGAATTCCAGTCAAAAAAGAAGCCGTCATGTGGCAGATCAAATGGAATATGGGTGACAGATTACAATAACAGCTGTCAAGAAAAATACACAACTGTATAAGGAAAATTGTGCTAGATGAGAAAGCAAAAGTTCTCCCTATACAGTTGGTGCCCTGGATCTGTAATAGCTTACATACAGATCATATCTAGTCCAAGTGCTCTCAAATTGGCTTGAGGTTCATCTTACTCTTGCTGTCATCTGTTCCATCACCCTCATATCTTATAGTTTATGTATTGCTTCAGACAGAGAGTGTGGCTGGGGATCTTTTCATGGCTGGGCTTTTGCCTAGATGCTGTAAAACTGCAGTCTGTTTCCCACTGGTTTTATGACACAATGGTTCCTCCACTAGAGCAATTAAAATGTCTAGGTTTATTTTCTTAAACAGTACATAGAAAGTAAATCTTCCTACCAAAATGGTGTAATCTTAGGGCTTCCATATAATATGCTGAAAAGCACCCATGGCCCCACAATTCCTTCAGCAGAGGGAGGAAAACAAAGAGTAGTGATACATTTTTTTTTGAACATTTTTATAATTGGACCAGTGTTGGACCAGTGTTGTTAGTGAAGTATCACATGGGTCTGTTCTTGTTCCTTTGTTTTTAACGTGTTTATTAATGACTTGGAGGTGGGCATTGAAAGTACTGTTTTTATTTTTGCTGATGACACTAAATTGTGCAGAGCGATTTGACAAAATAGGAAAACTGGGCAGCAAAATGGAAAATGAGGTTCATTGTTGAAAAGTGCAAAGTTACACACAATGGTAGAAATAATATTCTAAGCAGTGTCATTCAGTAGCTACTAAAGCAAATAAAGTGCTGTCTTGCATAAAAAGGGGCATTTCCTCAAGGGATGGAAAACATAATTATGCTTCTTTATAGGTATATGGTAAGGCCTCACCTTGAATATGCAGTGCAGTTTTGGGCTCCAGTCCTTAAGAAGGATATTAATGAGTTGGAGAGAGTGCAGAGACTTGCAGCTAAACTGGTAAAATGGAAGAGTATAACTGTCAGGCTATATTGTCATGGTTGGGGTTGTTTTCACTGAAAAAAGATGCTTGTGAGGGGACAGAATTACTCTTTACAAGTACATTAAAGGCGATATTAGACATATAGGGAATGCTCTTTTTTCCCCATTTAAATGATCAATGCGCCAGAGGCCACCCCTTTAGATAAGAGGAACAGAAGTTTAATTTGAACTAGCGTAGATGGTTTTTCACTGTGAGGGTAGAGAAGCTGAGGAATGCCCTGCTGTGATGTGATGTTGTGATGGCAGATTTTGTAAATGCCAATGAGAAGGAAAGGTACAATTACTGGGGGCTGCTAAAATGTTAGGCACCCCCTAGTGATTGTAATCGCTAACCATTCAAGAATGGTTTGGATGATTTCTTGAACAAGAATAATATCAAAGACTATTATGATACTAAAATCTAGATATTGGTATATATATATTTTAGTATATATATATATATATATATATATATATATATATATATATATATATATAATATATGGGTGTGTATAGGTAGGTCTGCAAGAGTGTGTGTATATATGTGCACTGTAGGGGTTGACCTTGATGGACTTTGGTCATTTTTCAACCTAACTTAATGATATAACTTGGCATCAATGCATTTGGCCTATTCAGGCACATACTGGCAAGGGTACACCAGCACAAAGTTGCATGCAACAACAATTTCACATTTATCTTTTAACAAGAAATTAAAGGTGTTTTTAAATAAAATTCTTGTTGAATTAAACATGAATTCTGAGTGAAAATAACTTGAAAAAAAATATTTAATTTCCCTTCTGTTACAAAACCTTTAAGTGTTTAACTAAGTAACTAGCTATTCCAAATATTTACTTGTGGTGGTAGTATCCTATTTAGGTGATGAGTGATGTTCCTGTAAATTGAACTTGAGATTTAAGGAGAAGGAATGTTAAAACTAAGTAAGTTTTATCAGAAAGCTATATGTAAATAAAACTATAAGCACTCACAGAAACGCTGCACAGAGGCCTCTATCAAAAGATACACAGGATATATTTTCTTCTTTTGTGCACACATGTTCTTAAGTATCAGACTTTCTTCCCTCATAAAAATCTTTCAGGGCATGGCACGAGTCTACGCAGCTTGCTACTCTCTTCTCTTTCCCCCTCCATCTCTGCTCTCTCCACCTCCCATCTCTGCTCTCTTCAAGTTTCAAGTTTATTGTCATATACAAATAACAATGAAGCATCATTACTGTATTGAAATTTTTTTGACCCGTGTTCCTCCCAACTTTACATAGACAAACAAAACAAAAAACAAACAAACAAAAAATACAAATATTAAATATAATAAAAGTGTGCAATAAAGGTACAAGTATTTACAATAATAAAATGCAATATTTGAAATTGTGCAGTGAGGATTTAAAGTGGCTTTGCTTAAAGTGACACTCTTCCCCTCCCATCTCTGCTCTCTTCCCCTCCCATCTCTGCTGTAATCTGAGCTACCAGCAGTTAGAGCTGCAACACGAAAGTTTCTGAGATCAAGCTAAAATGGCAGCTGCTATCTTAAACAGAGGGAGCTTCTAGGGCTGTTAAATCAGGTATAGGTAAAGCTTTCTACAGTATAAAAATAGCGTTTTAACTTGCACTTTTGTGGCTAATCTACTGCCAAAAAACTACTATAATTAAAAGTTAAGTGCTGTTAAATGCTGTAAATTCAGGCACTTGATACTTGAATTAATTCCTTGCTAACCAATATACTGTGCTGGTGTTGTTTGGAAGCAATTTGTTTAAAGAGTAGCATATGTATATAGAGATTTAAGTTGGTGCCAAATCATTTATTTCTATGCAATTAATGATAGAATAGAAATAGAGTTTTTGCCTTGCATCAGAACAATTTTCATGCCTCACTCAATTCCTAATGTAAATTAGTAGGAACATTGGTTATCCATTTGAGAAATTGAGTTGGTATAAAAATAAAATGCACTTATGGCATGTGGTGCTTTGTGTATCATCCAGGGAGTGTTTTTCTGTTTATCTGTCACTTGCATTAGAAGAAGCAGCCACTGGCTGCAGGTGACATTAAATATTAAAGGTTAACCTCAATTTCTTTACTGACCAGGCATGGAGCAGAAAGTCCCTTTGCTGCAACTGTATTTAAAAAATGTGACCTGGTAGAAAGCAGAATTGTAGTTAGTGTTTCTGTTTGGTTCCTCTGTTAAAGGGTCTTATAGTAACGCAGACAGAATCATTCACTACACATTGGAGATGTCACTTTCAAATCAGAAGACTGCTAACCAAAAGCAAAAGAAAACACATTTAAATATTAATCTGTATCAGTGTCACAATACTTAAGTCTTGTCAACGAACTGTCTTTTATTCAGGCATTGGAACCAGAGTATTAGGGTGAAACAAATTACCTCCCAGTCTTATTTTTAGATTCAATTTATGCAGCAGTATTTCTGCTTTATTATAAAAATAACAAAAATGTTAGGTTTATAAATTATTGTAGACCTTGTTTAGACCTTTACATCTTGTATGGGGCATTGTTATATTGATTTTACTTGATTATTGTCCAATAAAATGCATTATGTATTTTGATACACTTTTCATTGTGTTTTGTGTGTTATTGTGGGCAACTGTTATGGCAACTGAAGAGATGCCTGGTGCGCCGTGTTTAGCGAGATGTGCCAAAATAAGTCACACCCACTGTGATAATAGCCTCGCCCACCACCATTTTCCGGTTTTGCCAACTATAAAGCAAAGTTGTTTTGCTGTTCCCATCTACTAATCAGTTTGATGCCCAGTATGCATCGATTTAAGTATGTGGCCTTTACTGACCCTCAAAAATAGTGCATATGAATCTTCTCAACTGCCAATTCGAACACTGATGATGGGGGACCTATGTGTTTAAACCCATGTGTAATATTTTCATACATTATGGGGTAATTTACGTCAAGGAAGGCAATATGCAAAGTGCCCATCTTATAATGTTCAAGTTAGGGAGCAGGAGAGGATACAGGCCGTAAGGACAGGGCTGGCTTGAGTCCCCTTATGCCACTCTGTGCACATCACACAGTCTACCCCCAGACAGAAATTCTACCTGAATGAGTGCACCCCTTAGTGCCTTTGCACCTCTAACCAGGAAAAATGTTACTGACTTCTAGGTTTAACTCCTTTAAGTCCAATAAATGTTGCCTTCTCTAATATCAGCTTTATGCTTACATTTTTCCTTTGCCTTTTTGCTTCTTGTATTATTCCACTCAGCATTTTAATTATATTCATATAGTTCTACAGCTACTCTTGCATTCAACTGAAAATACTGGTAGGTGCAAATGTGCATTATTTCACATAAATGGTACAATTATGCTATCATCTCTGAATAGCTCTTTAATACGGTTCATGTCCGAGGGGAACAGAAGAAAAACATTACGATTAGTGTTTCTCATATTACAACAGTGTAAAGGAGAAAAAAATGCAATGTTGAAGTAAATAATGGATGACAAAGAAATATTTATTTCTTATTAAATAGCCGTAACCATGGTAAGAATAACAGGCGGTGGGTGTGCATTAGGCAGTGAAAGCCCTTAAATTTGGATGCTAATTATAAGCACAAGGACAATTGCCTCCCACATACTTAACTGTTATTCTGTATTTTTTCTGTGCGATCTTCAAACACTACATATGGCTTTTGTTTAACACTTGGTGTTTTCAGTGATGTATTAGACACTTGCCGTGAGCTTGTAAGCAAACTGACAAGGCAGGAAGATGCAGAATAAAAACATTGGCATTGGCAATAAACATCTGGTTATATTCATTAGTGACCCACATTTTGTAGCTTTATTCTGAATTTGAATTATTTGTCAATTTGTAACTTTGGTCCATAAAATTGCAAGCCAGTACCACTGTATACGTGGAACTACTGGTCTGGGGGTTGGGTGTAGTTTAACAACATCCATAGGGCTTTGGAGAGGTAAAGGGTGCAAAATGTTAGATATCCCCAGTTATTGTAGTCACTTACCTGATACCCCAGGCGGGTGCTCCTGTTAGCAAAAAACAACATCGGTCTCTGCAGATACAAAGCGACCATCTTCCTCTTCTGTCTTTTTTCCTTGAGAGGTGGGCAGGTACATGCACACCTAAAGAATGAAGAAGCAGGAATAGGATCGCTCCATGCTGCTTCTCCAGAAATACCCTGGGCCGGTGCAGTTTTCTGTTAACAGTAGCATGGGTATCGGGTAGATGATCACATTCACTGGGGGGTGCCTAACATTTGGCACAACCCATTATTTCCTTCTTCTTTAACGTGTACAATGTCTAAAACAAAACAACAAAAAAATTATTAAATCTTCATACAGTATGTTACTTCTACGCAGTGTAAAAATGTTCTTTAAAGCTAGGTTATTTTTATAGCAATAGCTTGTCAAATCTGCTCTGGTATATGTAGACACCTTTTATTTAAACATGGGCCTTCCCAGGCTTTATACAATTTTTGATAATACAGATCCATTCTTTGCATCTGAAAACCCTACAAAGAGAAACATATACAGTCATATGAAAAAGTTTGAGAACCCCTCTTAATTCTTTGGGGTTTTGTTTATCATTGCCTGAGCTTTCAAAGTAGCAACTTCCTTTTAATATACAACATGCCTTACGGAAACAGTAGTAATTCAGCAGTGACATAAAGTTTATTGGATTAACAGAAAATATGCAATATCCATCATAACAAAATTAGACAGGTGCATATTACATCAATACTTAGTTGAGCCTCCTTTTGCAAATGTAACAGCCTCTAGCCACCTCCTATAGCCTTTGATGAGTGTCTGGTTTCTGGAAGGCGGTATTTTTGACCATTTGTCCATACAAAATCTCTCCAGTTTAGTTAAATATGATGGCTGCCGAGCATTGACAGCCTGCTTCAAATCATCCCATACATTTTTGATGATATTCAAGTCAGTGGACCGTGACAGCCTTTCCAGAATATTGTACTTGTCCCTCTGCATAAATGCCTTTGTAGATTTCAAACTGTGTTTAGGGTCATTGTCTTGTTGGAATATCCAAGCCCTTCGTAACTTCAACTTTGTGACTGAGGCTTGAACATTATCCTGAAGAATTTGTTGATATTGGGTTGAATTCATCTGACCCTCGATTTTAACAAGGGCCTTTTTCATGATTGGACACACCTGCCTAAGAAGTTCAAGGCTTAACGAGCTAATCCAACCAATTTGGTGTTGCCAGTAATCAGTATTGAGCAGTTACATGTATTCAAATTCGCAAAATGACAAGGGTACCCAAATTTTGGCACAGCCAGATTTTCACATTTGGTTTAATTTCATACAACTAAATACTGCTTCACTAAAAATCTTTGTACAGAAACACCCCAGTACAGATGTTCCTGGGAAATGAAAGACATACTACTGTTATCTTTTTTGTTGAAAGTGGAGTAAATTATTTTGCAGGCTGAGAGGGATTGCCAAACTTTTTTAAATGACTGTAGTATTTTTAGTAAGGCTTTCTCTTTTTTAACTCTGATTCAAGGATGTTTAAATCTATGTGCCTCTGCTATGTTCTCTTCGGGAGGGCAGTGGCACCTACATGCCAGGGGCCTTAAACATCTACTTGATAAAATACTTTACTTCTCTCTGAAATAGCAGTATGCCCAATTAAATGTCTCATATAAAGGCAGTCTCTTTCATAAAATGTAAAAGAATTCAGTTTCATCAAAAGTCACTACGGACTTTAGCAAATTATATAGAGTAGCCACTTTTGGCTTCTGTGAAAAACATATAGGAGGTGCTTTAACCAGCATGCAATTTACCAAAACTCTAATTTGCATCAGTTGTGGCGAATTGTTCCTGCAATTACACCAGAAAAGGTGTGTTTTAAGTAAAAAAAGAAAACAAAAAAAAACCCAAACAGGTTGATTTTGGTCTAAATTTGGGAAATAGTTTTTGGATGAGCCCTAGTTTTGGATGAGCCCGTTTTTGATCCATCATATATTATATTTTTAGATCCTATTGTGCAGTTCAATGCTAAGTCATTTGATGCCTTGCAGGTTGTCAATAAGGTCTGTTTTTTTTCTTTTCTTCATTGTAAAGCTTTAGCTGGTAAGCAGGCTTCATGGTTTTTAGTAACTTGTAATTTAAGATCAGTTATTAGGTGTGTTTCTGCATTTTATATATTGTTCCCAGATGCTGCTGTATTAGTTTTTATCACTGCATATTTTATGAAATGTCAGCCTTCTGTTGACTGTTCACGCAGCATTGTTAGTGATCAAAGCCACAACATAAAGGAGAAGAATCTAAACAGTTAGCTTATCTTTGTCCTTCACTGTGACACAAATAAAATTGCATTAAAGTCAAGAAATTTTTTGACAATCTCCATGCAGCTATATTTAAAAGGTAAAATTATTTGTTTGTTTTGCCAGAAAACTGAAGATTTAAAAACTTGTGGGAAATATATATATTTAAGACTGCAGTTTAATGTAAGAGGAAAGAGAATACATTTTTCCATACCTGTCAGTGTAAAAATAGGTGAAAAGCAAATTTCTGGAAGTGACTGTCAGTTCTACACTGTGTTCCATTTCTCCAAACTAGACACATAAGTGTTTATGTAGTAAGATGCACATTATCTTTAGAATTATATTTTTACTATTTGCTCTCTTTTGACTATTTGAGCCAATATTATGTATATGAATATGCACCCACTTTTAAAAATATTAATGCTGTTAGTGTTCCCCAGACCAGTTTTTTTGTATACAACACAGTACACTCTGGATTTATCCCCTATAGCTTTTGTGGTTTTCAGAGGTGTCTGTATTTACTAAAATGTAATGGGCAGTCATGAACCCCTGCAGTATGGCAGTTTATTATAGGGCAGCATGCTAGCACATAGGTTAGCGCTGCTGCCTTGCAGTAAGGTATTTGACTGTTTTTCAGATATGGAACGATCTCTGTTAAATTTGTATTTTCTCACAGTATTAGTGCTGTCTTACTTGGATGTTTGGGTTTCCTCCCACTTTTGGGATTATTGGGTAATTACATAAATAATATTGTGTCAAGCTATTTCTTGTAGATGTAATTGCAGTGGCACCAGTTTTCGTGGTTTATACATAAGTGAACGCTAACACTTGACACTATAGTACTTTGTAGGACTAAAGGTCCCCATACACGGGCCGATAGTAGCTGCCGATTCGGCAGCTTATCGGCCCGTGTAGGTGCAGAACCGAGGGGCCTGGCCGACCGATATCTGGCCTGAAATTGGCCAGATATCAATCGGGCAGGTTTGAAAATCCAGTAGATCGGGGACCGCATCGACTCGTTGATGCGGTCCCCGAACCGACTGCCCCATTGCCACCCACATAATCCGATCTAATTATTTTTTTTAACCTAAATGCTCCCCGATATTGCCAACCCGTAGGTGGGGATATCGGGTGAAGATCCGCTCGTGTATGGCCACCTTAAGGCACATAGGATGATTTTGAGTGTTTGCTTGCCTGCGCAGTAAGTAGCTTAAAAGCACAAACAAGGAAGGGACATACTGATCAGACAGACAGCCTAAACAAGGAGGAAGTAAAGAGGAGCTGCAACTTTACTTTCTTATCTGCAGATGAGCCATACTTGACAATATTCTTCATTATGCCTGATCTCCTGAACTTACCAATATATGTAGTACATGGATATTGGTTAGGATCAGCAGTCTTCCATACATATACCAGAATTCATACAAAATTTGGTTTTGAATAACTTGTAATAGCAAGAAAATAAGTAGCAAAGAAATAAAATCTAGAGTGATTTTGCTCAGATGTTTAATATGATTGTCTCGTTCTGTTTAATTCTTTTAAACAGCCGAACCATCCCTTTTCAACCTGGGCCAGCTCTGAGGTTGAGAAGGAGAGACTGCCTTGTCCTCTTTGATTGGCTTCTTTGGGTGTTTCTAGGAAACACTGTCTCTTGAATGATGCAGTAAAGAATGGGGAGCCAAGACATACTGTACAAATAACATTACTGTGTGCTGACGTGGACCAAATTACCTTTCACTTGACCCATAACTCAGAATGGATGCCAATATTTCACCCTTTTGCGGATTAGGGTCAGGTGCATGTTGAGTTTTTTCCTCACTGTTGAGCATCACTAGCAACATCAATGCTGTATTTTTTTAACACTGCTTGAGCTATTTTAAGCTTTTTAGGTATGTATACCCAGCTCTCATTTCTTTGTTCATGTGATTGTTGCTGACAGTATTAAACAGCATTGATTCAACCTTCTATTGTCTATTTCAGTGTAATATCAGAAAGAAAACATTTCACAACAGTCTCAGTGTGTTTGATAGATGAAAGATGAATGGTAAATGTATCATTTCCTATTTGTGCAGTACGTATAAACTAGTGTATATGTACAGTATATTAAATTAAACTTGCAGACAGTCGTGGGGGGATTTGTCTGTTTTCATTTATACAATGTGACACACTTAAATGTACAGCGCCGGATTCGACTCCAGGGCGCCCATAGGCTGCCCCCATTCTCAGCCCCCCCCCCCCTGAATGCGCATGCGCATTTTTTCTGCTCACATACTTTTCTGCGTGTCCCGTCCCCAGTGCTCCATTGCTCCATATGGGAGCAAATGCTACATGCAGCTGGGCGGCATGCCACCCCTGAATTTATGCCGTTTTTTAAACATTTTGATATACGACTCTGAACTAATAGGCTGTATACGTGCTATTAAACCAGTGGTTCTGGATGCATAGTTGGCTACAAGAACATTAAGAAATCACTGGAATGTCTTTGCCATAATGCCATTAGTGAAGGTCAGAGCATTTGATTTTTGGTTTTAAGGCAGTGAATAACGTCTATAGGCTCTCTGTGCTTGTCCTGCATCTGAGAAGGGCTCTTGGGCTCCATTTAGCCTCTTTCTCCCTAACCATGGTTTTTTCTCTTTGAACATGTCTGGAGTAGACATTTCCCCTCTTGCAGCCGTGATGGTGAATGTACAACCCTGTGGAGGACCCAGGACATTGTTGCATACACTTTCAGAGACACATATTGGTGCTGCAGTATTCTTTTTTTTTTTTTTTTTTAATCCATGTCTCCCATGATTGGGGATTAGATGGTGTAACTTCCCACTGTAAATTGCAGATTAGAGAGCATTGTTTTCTTGTATTGGTACTAAAGCATTGACATTGTTTTTAATCTGATAAAGTATGGTTTTAAATTCATGTTCCTTTAGTTGCAGGCAACAAATCTAACCCTGTGTTTGTTGGATTTATGAGGATAAATCCTGTTTGGCAATCTCGTAGATCCTCAAGAGAATAGTTAAACAGTGATTAATCATTGTTTCTTCACTGAGTGTGCAGAAAAGAATGGAAAAGCTGCATTTCACACCTCTGAAGCAATTAATCCCCATGATCTTAGCCAGCCTTGTCTTGTAGATAAGTCAGGATACAGAACTGTACCTAATTTATCAATGTATGCATGCCATAAAGTATAAAACACACTATTTATTTCATATCATTTATAGTCAAATGTAAAAAAAAGTGACTTTTCCGTATCTAAGAGTGTTTCTTACATTACCTTCATATAAACTAAGTACCAGAGATTACAATGGGATTCCTGTTTATTGTGCACATCTGGTGCAGTCACTATGCATTTTCTCATTCACTTGCTGGCATTTTTAGTGATTGTGGCATAAATCATCTTGCTAATCAGAAACATAAGTGACGGCAAGTCATCTCCTTTTTTTGAACAATGGGAAAAAACATATGGCTTCTTAGACAGGACTTGGCTGTTACGCTATTTATGTGGCATTATATTCTGTATTTAGAATTTCATATTAATTGCAATGGTTTGATTGAAGACATACAGTGCCCAAGGTTTATGTTCAAAGTATTTGTTTTATGTCTTGTATATGGTACACTTTGAGCTTAACTTTTATAGTCCACCTGCTTAGATAAAATAAAGTTGTAACATATTTTGTTAGCAAATATACAAGCAGCCTGTTTTAAAGAGACACTAATTCTAAAACCTATCTTTGAAGTTATGTTTAAAGACATTTAGACAGTTTTACATTGCTGCTTTTTAAGCTAGGGTTGCTGCTTCTTAATTTAGAGTTTTGTTAACAATGATATTGAAAAAATGTAGATGAAAAAGTTGTCCACAGCATGATAGAAACCTGTAATGCAATTATTTGCATTCAGGTAATAAAAATGAAAATGTTGGGGAATGGTTGTACTGTAGCCATGCAGAAAAGAGTTCCAAGGTTTGATTCCAACTAAGAACTATCTGCAAGGGGTTGTATGTTCCCTTTGTTTTTGTGTGGGTACTTCAGTTATCAAAAACATACAGTGGTGTGAAAAACTATTTGCCCCCTTCCTGATTTCTTATTCTTTTGCATGTTTGTCACACAAAATGTTTCTGATCATCAAACACATTTAACTATTAGTCAAAGATAACACAAGTAAACACAAAATGCAGTTTTTAAATGAGGGTTTTTATTATTTAGGGAGAAAAAAAATCCAAACTACATGGCCTAATAACTGGTTGGGCCACCCTTAGCAGCAATAACTGCAATCAAGCGTTTGCGATAACTTGCAACGAGTCTTTTACAGCGCTCTGGAGGAATTTTGGCCCATTCATCTTTGCAGAATTGTTGTAATTCAGCTTTATTTGAGGGTTTTCTAGCATGAACCGCCTTTTTAAGGTCATGCCACAACATCTCAATAGGATTCAGGTCAGGACTTTGACTAGGCCACTCCAAAGTCTTCATTTTGTTTTTCTTCAGCCATTCAGAGGTGGATTTGCTGGTGTGTTTTGGGTCATTGTCCTGCTGCAGCACCCAAGATCGCTTCAGCTTGAGTTGACGAACAGATGGCCGGACATTCTCCTTCAGGATTTTTTGGTAGACAGTAGAATTTATGGTTCCATCTATCACAGCAAGCCTTCCAGGTCCTGAAGCAGCAAAACAACCCCAGACACACTACCACCACCATATTTTACTGTTGGTATGATGTTCTTTTTCTGAAATGCTGTGTTACTTTTACGCCAGATGTAACGGGACACGCACCTTCCAAAAAGTTCGACTTTTGTCTCGTCGGTCCACAAGGTATTTTCCCAAAAGTCTTGGCAATCATTGAGATTTTTTTAGCAAAATTGAGACGAGCCATAATGTTCTTTTTGCTTAAAAGTGGTTTGCACCTTGGAAATCTGCCATGCAGGCCGTTTTTGCCCAGTCTCTTTCTTATGGTGGAGTCGTGAACACTGACCTTAATTGAGGCAAGTGAGGCCTGCAGTTCTTTAGATGTTGTCCTGGGGTCTTTTGTGGCCCCTCGGATGAGTTGTCTCTGCGCTCTTGGGGTAATTTTGGTCGGCCGGCCACTCCTGGGAAGGTTCACCACTGTTCCATGTTTTTGCCATTTGTGGATAATGGCTCTCACTGTGGTTCGCTGGAGTCCCAAAGCTTTAGAAATGGCTTTATAACCTTTACCAGACTGATAGATCTCAATTACTTTTGTTCTCATTTGTTCCTGAATTTCTTTGGATCTTGGCATGATGTCTAGCTTTTGAGGTGCTTTTGGTCTACTTCTCTGTGTCAGGTAGCTCCTATTTAAGTGATTTCTTGATTGAAACAGGTGTGGCAGTAATCAGGCCTGGGGGTGACTACAGAAATTGAACTCAGGTGTGATAAACCAAAGTTATTTTTTAACAAGGGGGGCAATCACTTTTTCACACAGGGCCATGTAGATTTGGAGTTTTTTTTCTCCCTTAATAACGTAAACCTTCATTTAAAAACTGCATTTTGTGTTCAATTATGTTATCTTTGACTAATAGTTAAATGTGTTTGATGATCAGAAACATTTAAGTGTGACAAACATGCAAAAGAATAAGAAATCAGGAAGGGGGCAAATAGTTTTTCACACCACTGTATAGGCGGGTTAATTGCTTCTTAAAAACAGAATTGACCATAAACAGAGACCTTAGATTGTAAGTTCCACTAGGTCAGAAACCAATGGGATTTATTATGTATAACCTCTGCCTAACATATCAACACTAAATAAATACATGATAATACAGGTATGGGACCTATTATCCAGAATGCTTGGCACCTGGGGTTATTAATTATGTCTTAATTGGAATAAAGTTCAAGGTTCTGTTTTATTATTACAGAGAAAAAGGAAATCATATTAAAAATTTTGAATTATTGGATTATAATGGAGTCTATGGGAGATGGCCTTCCCATAAGATGCTGGCAGACAGTAGAATGTAAGTTTGAACTGACTGTGAAAGTTATTTATACCATGCATATTTGTTATATTTACATCCCATTATTATTTCTACCATTTGTATGGATTAAAATAACATTTTGAATGAAAGTACAACATTTCTTCTTGCATTTATTTCATTTTCAATTTATTTATAGTCTGCCACATATTTATGCAACACTTAAATACTTTGTTATAGAACTTAGGAAAAATATGGAGTCCTTTTTGCAAGTGTTTACAATCTAGAACGTTGTAAAGGCTTGAAGAACAGTTGTAACCCAGGATCTTGGAAAGCATTGGCAGTTGTTTCATTTTTCTATTAAAGAAACCAATGGACTTAATTGAGGAGTTTTTGATGAAAGGTGTTTCAGGTAATTCTAGAGACAGGGAATCTCACAATAAAAACTGTCATGTTGTTGCTGCGTAGAAATTGGAACACAATGAAAATGTCAATTTTGTCAATAAAATGAACCAAGATGTGTGAGTAAATATGCCCCAGCAAAAGATTTATATAAAAAGCAAAAACTGAATGTTCACAATGACTTATTCTTTATATGCCTTCCATCAGAAAAGTCTGGTCTAAACTGTTTATGTTATGAGGCAACTCCAAAGTCCTCCATTCATTTGGATGTTTTATTGTTTTAAAAGACAATGCAAGTCAAAATTTAAAAAGCATACTGCCCAATAGTCATTCTATTGTTTAGTAAAAACACCACACTTTTGGCTCACCTAATCAAATATTTACTCAGTTACACTTACTTCACATTTTCTATCTGTTTTCTTGAACAGGCAGCCATCTTTAAAAAGGTATTCTCCTTTCCTTTCCATCCTTGCTTCATACTGCACATGTTTTTTATTCCCCCCACCCTCTGGTAGATCCACTTCTGATTGGCTGGTGGGCATGTGAAGCTCAGAACAGGAGACAGGATTAAGTTACACACATGCTCAGAGAATAGGAAGGCTGCCGCTGGCAGCCTACAGGAAGGTGAGAGAGATTTCAGTGATGTCACTGTAGGCTTCACACTGCTGTAGGCTGCCAGCACCATATCTCAGAGAAGCAAGCAGGGATCTGGGAATTTAGATAAGCAGTAAGTACTTAAAAAGAATGCCTTTAGACTTACTTTTAATTTATATTAACATTTCCTTGTCCTTTAACGATGGAACTCTGAAAACTGTAACTCTTAGAATGTCGCAATCAGGTGACCGTATGTGGCATGATACTTTTTATGACTTTTAAGCTAAATGTTAAATGGCATAATTAATTCAATCCCCATGTGTACCAGGTAAACCTGTACAGTATATGAATATTATGTTTGTGCCAGCATGGTTTTATGCGTAACAGATCTTGCCAGACTAATTTAATTGCCCTTTTCGAGAAGGTGAGCAGGAACTTCAAACCTGCAATGGCAGTGGATGTCATCTACTTGAACTTTGCTAAAGCATTTGATACAATGCAGCACAGAAAGTCAATGAAGAATATTGGCCTGGAACATATTTGTACTTTGATAGAGAACTGGTTGAAGGATAAATTACAAATAGTGGTGGTAAATGGAACATTTTCTCATTGGACCAGTGTTGTTAGTGGAGTACCGCAGGGGTCTGTCCTTGACCCTTTGCTTTTTAACTTGTTTATTAATGTCCTGGAGGTGGGCATAGAAAGTACTGTTTCTAGTTTTGCTGACGATACTAAATTTTGCAAAACTATAATTCTATGAAGGCTAGTGCCACTTGCACAGCAATTTGGCAAAATTGGAAAACTGGGCAGCAAAATGGAAAATGAGGTTTAGTGTTGGTAGAAATATTATAAATGCAAGTTATATACTAAATGGTAGTGTGTTGTGTGGATCCTTAGTTGAAAAGGATGCAGGGATTTTTGTAGATAACAAGTTGTCTAATTCCAGGCAGTGTCATTCTGTGACTACTAAAGCAAATAAAGTGCTGTCTTGTATAAAAAGGGCATTGACTCAAGGGATGAAAACATAATTTTGCCTCTTTATAGGTCCCTGGTAAGGCCTCACCTTGAGTATGCAGTGCAGTTTTGGGCTCCAGTCCTTTAGAAGGATATTAATGAGCTGGAGAGAGTGCCAAGACTTGCAGCTAAACAGATAATGGGGATGGAAGATTTAAACTATGAGGTTAGTACATTAGAGGGGATTATATGCAGATAGGGGAATGTTTTTTCCCCCATAAAAACGACCAGCGCACCAGAGGCCACCCCTTTTCTAGGTACAGAACTTTCATTTGAAGCAGTGTAGGTGGTTTTTCATGGTGAGGGCAGTGAGGTTGGGGAATGCCCTTCCTAGTGATGTTGTAATGGCAGATTCTGTTAATGCCTTTAAAAGGGGCTTTGGTGATTTCCTGAACAAACATAATATACAAGCCTATTGTGATACTAAAATTCGTATTTTTTCAATGTTTTAGAACTGTGCGAATTTTTTGCGACTTTTTCGTACTTTGCAACAATTTGTACGACAAAATCATATTTGTTGCACCAGTACGAAAGTTTCGGATTCATTCAAGCTTCGGTATCATGGAGTGCCATTGAATGCTATGGGAGGCTTCCAAAATCATGCACTGAAGGTTCAAAGTCAGAAAGGTCTTCCCGATGTTTACGATCGTTCGGATACGAAAATTTAGAATCGTAAGTACGAAATGTTCGTATTTTAACGGAAAGAATTTTTGTGACATTTGCGATCATCAGAAATGATCTGATTTTGTGATTCGGATTCGTACCTTAGTGAATCTGGCCCCATGTGTGTGAGTGTATAGATAGGTCAGTATAGGTTGGTTTTTGTGCTGGGTTTACTTGGAAGTGTTGAACTTGATGGACTCTGGTCTTTTTTTAACTCTATGTAACTGAAAATTGCAAATTGTCTCAGAATAATAAAATTTAATTTAAAGGTGAACTACCCCTTTAGTTCACATACAAAATTTATTCTGTGGCTATACCTGCAGCCATACACAAACATTTTGTTTTTATTATTTTTACCACACTAAATAAATTAAAATGAATTGCTCATTGATGTCTGTGGTTGACTACGCTGACAGTTTAGTTCATTTTGGATGTGGTAACCCACCAAGCTTTTCATACTAGTACAATATATTTGTCTACTCCCAATATTCTTTATACTGATTCAGCCTCCATTTGTCTGGTGCATAAATTTAAATGTGTTATACTGCAGCACAGCTATAGTTAAGACTAATATTTAGCATTGTTATTTACTTGATATTTATTATTCAGAAATTGTAGATAACATTTATGTAACTTCAAATCAACAGGATTAGTTGCCATCTATAAACAAACTAAATTCTAAAGAGCAGATGCTTTGTCTTGAAATGTCATACCAGCAATTCTTAAGGCCATTTGTAACATGGCCTTTTTGCTGTATATTTGTGATAATTTGTGTGTACTATACAGGATTAATAAGAAGTATGTACTAGGCAAATTTAAACATATTGTCTTACAAATCTGTCTGTCATTGTAGCTCTATCGCTCTTATTAGAAATTGACACCATGCCTGCAGTTCAAGTATAATCCTATGTATACTAAGTTTAGTACTTGAGTATCTCGGTAGCATCACTCTCACTCAGAGCCATGTACATTCCCCTGACAGACGTACAAAAAAATACATTGTTTCAGTTAAATATCAAATTTGTATTAATGCAGTATTATATTGGTTCTGTTTGTCTGTGTTTTAAAAGGAGAACTAAACCATACAAATCAATATGGCTAGAAAAGCCATATTTAATATATTTATTGCCCTGGTTTATTGCCCCTAAAGGTTCAGCAGCCCAGCAGCAGTTATGATCCAGACTTCAAAGTTGTGCGCATAGGTCACGAACTTAAATTCTATAAGGAGTGACCGCGACACATGCTCAATGTGCTCTGGGCAGCTGCTGAGTTTAGAGGTCATCACAAATCAGGTAGAATATGAGGTTTGCCAGTCATAGAAGTTGATAATTATTACATTATGATGCTAATTGCACTGGTTTCTGATCTGCCATGTAATGAGAATCTGAATTAGACTTGTACTGCAATATAACCTAAATACAGTATATTATGAGTCGGTACCTAAGCTCATGTAACTGACATCATCTGGAGGATCAGCTGAAAAGATGATGGGGAACTGCTAGGAGCATCTCAAGAAGTACAAATCTGCACTGCTAAAGGACTGTGGGTGCCTTGGGCTGGGACACAACCCCTAAACACAAAGTATAGAATTTTTACCCTAATTCTTTGTTAAGCTTTAGTTCTCCTTTAAGCAGGTGATATATTAAGGGAGCAGTATATATGAACCAATATTTAGTCTCTCGCTGGTAGACTAGTAGCATACCCAGAATATTTGGTGTGCCACACCAGTTGTAAAATTGAAACCCGATTTCATCACTTAGTTATTGTATTCAATTAAATCAGCGGTTCTCAACCTGGGGGTCGCGACCCCTTTGGGGGTCGAATGACCCTTTCTCAGGGGTCGCGACAGTCCCGGTTTTTACAGCGTGTCCCGCTGTCCCGGATTAAACAATCCAGGCCAGCGGGACGCGCTGGCTGCAGCCGACCGCTCCGGCATCGTCTGTTCTTGGGCTCCTGCTTCTTATTTGTCTCCTCGTACGTCGGTGACAGGTCCTTTTATAAGGTTGCGCCCGTGTGTACGTATGACGTCACACGTACGCACGGGCGCAACCTTATAAGAGGACCTGTCACCGCCGTACGAGGAGCCGAATAAGGAGCAGGAGCCGCAAAAAGTCTGTGGAGGAATTTTCTATTGCAGGTACTCTCTAGGGGGGCAATTGGGGGGCTCTGTGTATGGGGGGGTACTGTGTATGGGGGCACTGTATGGGGGGACACTGTAAGGAGGGCTGCTGTGTATGTGGGGACACTGTAAGGAGGGCTACTGTGTATGTGGGGACACTGTAAGGAGGGCTACTGTGTATGGAGGGGCTTTGTGTATGGGGGGGTACTGTGTATCCCCCATACACAGTACCCCCCCATACACAGTACCCCCCCATACACAAAGCCCACTGTGTATGGGGGGGCACTGTGTATGGGGGGGACACTGTAAGGAGGGCTACTGTGTATGGGGGGGCACTGTGTATGGGGGGGGCACTGTGTATGGGGGGCTACTGTGTATGGGGGCATTGTGTATGGAGGGTACTTTCTATGGGGGCTACTGTCTGTGGGGCAATTGAGGGCATGGTCTATGGGGTCAATTGGGGGCACTGTCTATGGGGGGTACTGTTTATGGGGGCAAATGAGGCACTGTGTATGGGGGACACTGTATGGGGGTGCTGTCTATTGGGCCATCGTGGGTACTATTTTAAAAATGGGGTGTGGCAATTGGGGCATGGCCACAAAGTGGGCGTGGTCAAAAAATTTGCCGCGGCATTAGGAAGGTTGAGAACCACTGAATTAAATGAATTATCTAGAAAACAAATTGGACAGATCTCTGTTGGGGCTCACTATGAAAGAAATGCTCCAACAATATGCAGCTTCCAAAGTCTATAGTTCATAGTTTGGATCCCTTAACATAACCCCATGTTTCTTAACCTAGAATCCCTAAAATTTGCAGAACTACAACTTGCCTATTAACCCTTACTTAGATGCTGGGATTTGCAGTCTTGCAACATCTTAAGACCCACAACTAAAATATAATCACATACTCTTTTTATTTTGTCTTACATTATCAGTGATCACCTTGCTCCAGAAGGTCAAGATTTTAATGATGAACAGCTCCTAAAATCATACCTAACTTTTTAAGGTTCTGTCACCTTTGGTGATATATGGCAAAAATGACACATCTTTTATTGCTCTATATGGTATTTAAATGTGGAGGATCAGGTGCAGTGCTTTTGTCCACATTTTGGAAAGAAACTCTAAATGTGATCAAACCTCAGCAGTTCTAACACGGCATCTCTCCATGTATCAGTGTGCAAGCTGTGACAATTTCTTGTCTCTGTGTGCCCCTGCTGGCATCATTTACCATACTGTTGTGTTATACTGGCACGGAATAATGTTTGTACAGGCACCACAAGCAGATACATACAACTGTTTGCAGTGCACATATTGCCTATAACAATATATTTTTTCCATGTACAATGTTACCAACTTTGCATTCCGTACAGGCATTAAAAGAAAAAGTTCTGTAGACTTTGGTTGTGGATTGATTGTTTAAAATATTTGCCTATTTACATATTTATGGCTCATGTTCCTAAAATCCCTTGAAGACTGCCTCTTAATTTATTTGCATTGTGCCGTGTAAACTGCAATGCTATATATACATTTTATATTTATGGGTGGAAGAAAGTTGCTAAGGGGTGCTTTGAAACCACCTTTTTAGCTCTAAATAGCTATTGTGTACATATGGTAAGGTACTGCTGCTTAACAATTAGTAACTGCTTTGATGAAACTAAATTACATTTTTAAGTTCCCATCAGGAAGTCGCTTCACATATCTGTATTAATGTATTCAAGGCTCGAGAAGGAAAGTTAATTTTCCAGCTTAAATATTTAATTCAAGCTTAAAATTTAGTCTGTAATTAGAGCTCCCAAATGGCAGGAACATGGAGTATTTGTCCATTTTAATTAGATTGTTGTTTACCTATTAATTATATATCATATCTTGTCATATAGTTTTGATGGTAACAGATGGTGCTAGGAGTTAGTAAGGGTTTGAACAAAATAAGATTCCACATGATTTATTAAGTTGCACTTTATTAGTGAGTGGTCTGCCTTAGTTAATTCTCTTGGAAAAGAACTTCGCTAAATTTTACAAATTTTTACATGATTATTCCTTTGTGGAATGAAGCTCCAGGCATCATTTTTCAGAGGAAAAGAAAATATTACGGACTCATTTCTCTCTGGTAAGAGTAACACTTTTCTCCTGTCATATAAGATAATTTGATTTCCTCAAGATATATCGTTCTTAGAAAGAAAAAAAAGTGTTTAATATTTTATATTCATTTTCTTGAAACAATTATACTTTATACAGTTTATGTTTATCTACTATCTAAATACTTCTTTGTAAATCTGCTTTTGTGCACCACAATCATATATGGCAAAACGTGTATTTGCTTAGTTATGTATTGCTATTCCAAATTTCACTTTGGGCCAGTAACCCATTGCTCTGTGAGGCTACAATTTTATTGTTAGTGTTAGATTATAATACACTATTCTATTCAAGCCTCTCGTATTCATATTCTGGTCTCTCAATCAAACTACTGCCTGATCTGTAGGGTAAACTGGAGAGCCGCTGAACAAAAAGTTAAATAATAAATTAAAAATAAAAACAATTGCAAATTTTCTTAGAATGTCACTGTCTACATCACATGTGTCAAACACAAGGCCCTTGGGCTGAATCCGGCCAGTCTGGCCTGACTTCACTGTGACTGTGAGGGATTTATCCTTCTACTACTAGTCAAAAACTTGGCCCGCGACTTAGCCTGTATTTTAGATTTCGCCCCCTAATGTGATTGAGATTGACAAGGACCAAGAAAACTCTACAGACCTCAAAGTGCGCTGGATCCAGCCCAAAAGGATTTTCATAACCAAGCTTCTTTCAGTCCTCAAGATTATACGGAAGTATAATTGAAATACGGAAGAAGGTGCATGTGCAGAGAAGGCAGCAGTAATTCTGTGCAATTTATTAAACAATGTAATTTTGCTTGCAAATTGTCTGTTGAAAAATGTTGTGGATTTCAACATGTACAATCATTCTGGAAAAAACTAATTAACTGAATGCTACCTGTTATTCTAAAATAAGCAGATATTTAATAAAAAAAAGTTTGTCAGCCACGACAACCAAAACCTTATTTCAAAGTCAGAGAAGGCAGCTCTGCCCAATATGTGAGAATAAAAGTTGCTGTATATTACAATGAAATAAATGGAAAGGAATAAAACAAATGTATCTGCATAATCATTTTAAGAGAAGATTCTATAATGGATTTAATGGAGCTGTAATGACTTTGGAATGAATGATCATACATTTTTGACTTGGCTATTTCTTCTTTGTCCCTGTGTATTTTTCAATGTATACAACAACAGCATTTCTTTTTAGCTTTAGTATTTTGCTAATTGTGTCAAAAATTTCAGCTAATAAAATGTATAATTAAACAGAGCTGCTGCAGAATAGCACTGGTAATATCTCAAATTCTAAAAATATAGCACAGACGCAGACACATTTGGGTCAGTGAAATGTTCTTCTCATTCTTTATTGCTTTATTCCTGGAATCTGATTGACATTTAGGAAGATTTTTTTATTCCAAGTTGTTTAATCTGTTTAATCAGTAAAGACACTATGGAACTATATTCTCTAATAGCAATATGCTGGCATAATTACTAGTATAGTGCATTTGATTTTTAATCTAAAGCTTTCAGGGAAGCTTCGCAGTAAAAATATTTAGTGCATGCAGAAGAACTAATGAAACTATAGAAGTCGTGTTTTGTTTCAGATAACATTCTTTTAAAGCTTAGGTCTCAAAGTTTTCAAGGCTAGATATACATAGGTGAATATTTTGGTTGTACTTCTTAATATATGGAAACAAGTTTAAGGGAGTAGCTAAAGAATATCTACTGATGAAAACTTGTCCAGCAAATTCTGTTTTTTCTGTTCAAATTGCATCTTCCCCTGCTGTTGTCAGACATTGCGTGCATCTGTGTAGAGTAGGGCAATAAACATACAATTGTTAGTCCTGCAATTTACACTGCTGGATAGAACAGGGGGCCAAAGTGGTCAGTTACTGGTTCATTGTAAGCCAATTAATATTTTTGTTCTTGAAACACTTCAACATTATTTTAGCCTTGTGTTTGGGATAACTGTGCTCATAAAAGTTAAACCTTCAACCAGTAAGACTGAAAAGGTTCTCTTGCAATATTTTCCTATACTATACAAGAGCCATAAATATCCTGTAAATTATATACAGGTATGGGACCTGTTATCCAGAATGCTTGGGACATGATGTTTTCTGGATAAGGGATCCTTCTGTAATTTAGATCTCATGGTTACATAGTTACATAGGGTTGAAAAAAGACCAGAGTCCATCAAGTTTAACCCTTCCAAGTAAACCCAGCACACACAACCTATACTTACCAATCTGTACGCTCACATACATAAACTATATATACAACTAATACTAACTGTAGATATTAGTATCACAATTGCCTTGGATACTATGCTTGTTCAAGAACTCATCCAGGCCCCTCTTAAAGGAATTAACAGAATCTGCCATTACCACATCTCTAGGAAGGGCATTCCCCAACCTCACTGCCCTCACCTCACTGGCCACCCCCTATCTACCTATAATCCCCTCAAATGTACTTGTACAGAGTAATTATGTCCCCTCGCAAGCGCCTCTTTTCCAGAGAAAACAACCCCAACCTCATAGCTTAAATCTTCCGTCCCCTTTACCCGTTTAGTTGCAGTCTCTGCACTCTCTCCAGCTCATTAATATCCTTTTAAGGACTGGAGACCAAAACTGCACCGCATACTCAAGGTGAGGCCTTACCAGGGACCTATAAAGAGGTAAAATTATATTTTCATCCCTTTTCATCCCTTGCTTTAGTAGCCACAGAATGACACTGCCTAGAATTAGACAACTTGTTATCTACAAAACCCCCCAAATCCTTCTACATTAAGGATACCCCCAACACACTACCATTCAGTGGATAGTTCACGTTTATATTATTTCTACCAAAGTGCATAACTTTGCACTTGTCCACATTGAACCTCATTTTCCAGTTTGCTGCCCAGTTTTCCAATTTTGTCAAATCGCTCTTTAAAATGACAGCATCCTGCATAGAACTTATAGTTTTGCACAATTTAGTGTCATCAGCAAAAATAGAAACATTACTCTCTATGCCCACCTCCAGGTCATTAATAAACAAGTTAAAAAGCAAAGGACCAAGGACTGACCCCTGCGGTACTCCACTAACCACACTGGTCCAATTAGAAAATGTTCCACTTACCACCACTCTTTGTAATCCATCCTTCAGCCAGTTCTCTATCCAATTACAAATGTTTTGGGCCAATATTCCTCAATTTGATCATTAACCTTCTGTGAGGTTCCTGCTCATCTCCTCATAAAAGGCGACTAAATTAGTCTGGCAAGATCTGTTACGCATAAAACCATGCTGGCACAAACTTATAGTATTGTGAATTGCAATGTATTCAAGTATCCTATCCCTTATTACCCCTTCCAAAAGCTTTCCTACTACTGATGTCAGACTAACAGGCCTATAGTTTTTAGTCTGAGAACGGGATCCCTTTTTAAATAACGGCACCACATTAGCAATTCGCCAGTCTCTCGGCACCATGCCAGACCTCAACGAATCCTGAAAAATTAAGTGAAGAGGTTTGGCAATCACCGCACTATGCTCATTTAATACCCTGGAATGAATCTCATCTGCACCTTACATGTTTAAGTCTCTTTTGATTTTCCTCCCGAGTGACCCATGCGTCAGTAGCTAAATTACTAGAACTGGGAATATTAAAAGGGAAGCCTTAAATCTACTAAAAAAAAAAAATCATATAAACATAACAGGATTGTTTGCCTCCAATAAGTATAAACGATATCATAGTTGGGATCAAGTACAATGTACTGTCTCATTATTACAGAAAAAAAGGTAATAATTTTCAAAAAATTGAGTCTATGAGTGATGCCCTTTCCTTTATTTTTAGCTTTATGATTGATTCACTGAAACTCTTGTATTATAATAAATAATGTACCACCTGTTGAAAAATATGAGGATGCTAGAAGTTTTTTGGAGTTCCATGATCTATATAAAGGAACTTGGCCTTCAGCCTCATTTTAATTCATTTTTCATTTACTTCATTTTAAAAAAGTTGGCCAGCCTCTTGATAATGAAAAGCATATTTAAATAGTTATGGATATGTCTGTAAGCTGAAACTGAAATGAATATACTATATCTGCAACTTCCCCACAACTTTTATTCATTTCAGGTAAGCTACATTACCTACATTACAGGGCTGCATAGATATGTGTTTATTTGCAATTATTTTTTTATTAATCACATCAATCACTATGGGGGCATTTCCATAATCACTAGACTCTATTCTCTTCTTGCCTGGCGTCATTAACTAGAACACAGAGCCTCTTCAGTTTCAGTACAGTATCAAGAATTCATAATGGTGCTGCTTTCCACTGTTTCAGCAGCCAGAATATACTGCATCTGACATGAATTAGGTTGTTTTTGGAACTTTTTGAAGCATATTACAAAAATACACATTAACATTTTACCAATATATAGAATATTGAGTGGGAAATCCTGATTCCTATCCTTCTGATCTTCCCCTACATTTTTTTGGAACTAAGAAAATTGTCATATTATATGATAAACTTGGTAGGACAATTTGATAAAAACTTATGGAACATCGCCCAAACCTGTCCAAATGATGGACTGGTTTTGGTGTCAAACCCCATAATAGTCAATGGCCATTGCTAGGAAAATTTTAAAATGTTTTCTTTTCAGCTAATTTGATCAATATAGAAAAAATATCAACGCTAATTAAATGCTGTTTCCAGGAAATGCTGCAGATAATCACTAAAGTGTGATCAGTCCATAAAGTTTGAGCCTGTTTTAATTAATTGAGTTATCTAGCTACTAGGCACAACATAAAATAAGTTATGGTGATGATTTATCAATGTTTGAATTTTTTTTAAAAATTTGGTCAAAAAAAACTTGAATTCGTATTATGGTTCAGTGCAAAAAACTGAAAACTCAAATGTAAAACTTTGCCATCTAAAAGCTTGTCAGTTTCTATAGAAGTCAGTTGAAATTGTCTTG